>NC_065447.1:167669359-167969359 GCF_917563875.1 Diabrotica virgifera virgifera
CGCTCCCAGCTCTTAGACTAAATATAAGCGACTGAATATTCGTATACAGGTAAAACATTGTTGTATATGTAAAATACAAGAACCTACAAAAATTAAAAAAATATAGAAAGAGCACGTTCGAGCACACAAGAGTAACATTTTCTGAGAGATAAATGAATAAAGTAACAATAAAAAAATAATTTAGCAACAATCGCGAACAATCCCAAAAGTTCTACTCTATTAAAATCTTTACAAATTCTTATTTTAGTGCTAATCTATCATCATCTTTACAATCAAATATTTTTTTTATCAACAAAGGTACAACTATTGTTTTATAATATTGTAAATATACCTGTTCGCTTGACTTCCATTTCAAAAAAATATTAAAATAACAGTTTTAGGTACACTTAAATTCACTTTGAAAGGGCACGGGCGCTGGTAAATTGCCTGAAACTACTGAGCGTAAGTTCGGTAAAGAAGTACAACTTTCGGTTTCAATTGTTCACTTCGAGGTGGGAGTTGAGTTCTAAGAACGATTTATTTTGTTTACCTAGTTATCTAGGTATTCAATGAGTGTCATTACAACCGATTATTTGAAGATGAATTTTATACCTTTTGCAATCATAGATTATGAAAAAGGACCACCGTGCGGGGTAGCCACGGCAAAAAATTAACGCCAGCTTCTTGGAAAAAGTCCATAGGTTGACGAGCAATATGGAGACGTATGTTGTCTTCCTGAAAAAAGGCGTTTCGACGGCCGTCTAGATAAGGCAGTAAACTAGTTTATAAGATGTCATTAACATAACGCGCGTCTATCATACTGCCTCGAATAGATAAAAGTGGTGATCGGCTACCATAGGCATTAACCCCCCAAACCATTACTTCAACTGTCCTGTGTAGATGCCTCTCAACATCAAACCCGATATCTTGTCGATTTATCGTCTGACGATAAGACGTCGTATGGCAGCGTCTTTTCATCTTACGACCATTCTTCTTCTTTACGTGCCATCTCCGTGACGAAGGTTGGCAATCATCATTGCTATTCTCACTTTCGACACTACAGCTCGAAAGAGTTCAGTTGAGCTGCATCCAAACCATTCTCTGAGATTTCTCAGCCAGGACATTTTTCTCCTACCTATGCTGCGGTCCTACTTCGGACCATACTTCAAGGTAAAGTGCATGGGAAAAGAGGTCCAGGACGAAGAAGAATATCCTGGCTGCATAACCTGCGAAAATGGTTTAACTTAACTACTACCGGACTTTTCAGGGCAGCAGTCAACAAAGTCAGAATAGCCATGTTAGTGTCCAACATCCGTAACGGATAGGCACCATAAGAAAAAGAAGATTCTGCGCCTTCCTTGAATCTTAGACCATCATGTATACCTAAACAAAATCGCAATTCATCGCTGAATGCTGAATTATGCCATTCTGCCACCCAAAGCTGCCGTTCTCTGCACCAATTCAAACGTTGGGGACAGTGGTCCGCAGTCAAAGGAAGCACCCGTCGTGGGCGGAATGCAACCAGTCCAAAGGTCAAATGCTACGGTATAGGGTACGTCTAGTAACAGGTCTACCTTCTACTCCAAACCATTGGTCAGCTATTTGACTCGTAGTAGCAAAGACTCGTAGTCTCTCAGACCCAGGAGTCTAATGCGCCTATCTTGACGCTCTGTGGTACGCCTCCGTTGACCAGTTGGTTTTCTTCGTGTTCCTCTACCTTCGTTTGTCCACACACGAGATACTCGCTTAACTGTCATTGCCGTACAATTAACCCGACGACCAATTTCGCGATACGATAAACCCATATATATATCTTTAAGGCAATAATTCTACCCCTGTCAAAATCGCTAAAATGGTGGTCATTTTGTTGCCCTCGAACTCGAGGCATATTCTTGCACTGAATACAATAAGACTGAGGAATCATAACTAAAAATATCTCTACTAACCTGTATTTATAAATTGGTCATTTGACAAAAAAATTTAAAGATAAAACTTTATTTTTACAAAAACTATAAAAGATAAAACATTGATATTGTTATCATAGCATGCCTTAAATAATATAGTCATTGTGCTGCCAAAAAATTAAGTTCAAGAAATGATTCCTTCTGAGTGTAACACTTCTAATGTCACTGAGCATATTAAATGAAAAATTAAAAAAATCCAAATTATATTATGACTTCCAATATGAGGATGGTGAGACAAGACGGCGTTATGCAGAAAGCTACCAACCCTCAATATATCAAATATTGGGTTGGATGCATATTTGGACAACAAAATACGAGTTCTCCATTCTGTAAAAACCTACCACCTCTAGATTAATATATAACCTATAAAACTATAAAAATGCTAAGCCACATATTAAATTTATCTGATATTCTAATTTGCAGAAACCTACCAACCCACTTGGTAGCATTTTAATAAAGCGCCACTTGCATCCAAGTGGGTTGGTAGCTTTCTGCAAATATTGGGTTCTACAACTCTACAGTTATAATAACCTAACCTAATAATTTTATGTATTGTTTTGCGTGTGGTTTACTGGATTACCGGCTTGTTTAATGTGTTTTAGTAGTGGTCTAGATTGTCTAGATGTACAAGCAGGAAAAAACCAATCCCGTAAGCTTAATGTCATACAAGAACATATTCTACACGAAATTTAATTTGAAAATAAAGCCATTAAAAAAAGACACCTGCAATGTTTGCGATACTTTTAAAATGAAAATAGATAATGAACAGGATGAAGAAAAAAAAAAGAGTTCAAGCAGGAACATACGAAGCATTTTCAAGTTGCAGAGGACGCACAGAAAATGAGAAGAGGTGATTTCAAGATAGCGACTGAACAAACAGATCAAGAGTGTTTAAGTTTTGACTTGGAAAAAACCCTACCGCTTCCCAGAATACCTACAGGCATCGTATTTTATAAGCGTCAGTTGTGGGTGTATAATGCAGGAATACACAGTTCTAAAGAAAATGGAGGATACACAAGAACTAAATTAACTCCAGAAAACCTCTTACGCTTTGGTGTGATTCTTGCGGTGGGCAAAATCGAAATATTAAGTTAATACTTATGCTTAAATCAATTTTGCATGGGACACGCACAAACCTAGAAAGCATTACCGTAAAATATCTCTGTTCTGGTCATAGTTTTTTGCCCAACGACACTGATTCCAGTGATATTGGGTCGGCTCTTAAACGACAGCAAATATTATATACCCCAAATGACTATATCGAGGTAATGCGTTCTTGTAGAAAGCAGAGACCATTGGTAGTAACCCAACTGCACGTCGAAGATTTTTTAGGCGTAATAAACATTGAGAAAAAAATTACTAATCGCAAAGTGACCGAAGATATAGAAAAAATTAATTGGGTGAAGATTAGGTCAATCAAAATAGAAAAGTCTGACCCATTTCGGCTAATGATACAACACGATTTTTCACAACCGTATCAAAATATTTCATCAAAAAATCTTCTCGGGGTAGAACTGCTAACGAAGAAATTTTTAGCGATTTAATACCACTGTGGCCTAACGGAACACCTATCGCTGAGGCGAAATTACAAAATTTAAAGGAAATGATACACCTTATTCCTACTGATGCATTGACTTTTTATCAAAATTTGCAGGGTATGTAACTGAAGATGTTGAGGATTTAGATTTTGAAGTGGATGAAGCAGATTAATATTAAAATGTATTAAATTAATACGTTAAATATTCATATCCTTAACTTTTCTGTAAATAAAAATTATTTTTTCTTACTTTACTGTTGTTTTAATTTAATATTGTTGGTATTAATTTCCCACTTTGCAAAATGCAGAAACCTACCAATCCACAAAAATTTGCCATTTCTCTTTTTAATTTACGATTAAAATATTTAAACATGTAGAAAATACCAAAATATTTATTCACAGTCAAAAAAAAGTTACAAAGTAGTAGCAACATATCCTACAGATTTTTTAAATCAATAAAAACTTTAAACTTGATTATCTCAGTTTGCCACTATTGAGGGTTGGTAGCTTTCTGCATAACGCCGTCCAAGTATACTTAACTTACCTTGTCTTAATCTGACGTTTTCGAGTTTTTCTAAGAATAATTTTTTTACGGACTGCCTCCAATGTATTGGCCCCTCCATTTATATGGTAAAGGTACATTTGCAAGGTTTCTCCCCATGTGATTTTTTGACTCGCTCGAGTAACGCACAAAATTCCCGCTTAGGGTTCCCTACCGTAGGGTCTCGTTTAATTAATTAGTATCTATTAATATTTATGACATAATTAACAACAAATGAATAAATCAAAAATTAGTAATATAAACATGTAGATCTTAAATAGTAATATTAAGAAGAATATCTTTATTATAGGTTCTCAAACACGCTATCAAGTAAAGGAGTTTTCAGATGGTGCTTCATTATTAAGAATTGAGCCAGTCAAGGCTGGCAGAGACGACGCAAATTATGAATGTGTTGCTGAAAATGGTGTAGGCGATGCTGTCAGCGCAGAAGCTACATTAGTCGTTTTTGAAGGTAAGGTTTTAAAATGATTTTTAATAAGGAGTATGGAGAATATAGTCTTTAAACCGTTTTCTGCAACTATATTAGACTAAGAGCCGGGATAGGTGAAATTTGCTGAACCATTTTAGGCACCATAAGAGTCTATAAATTAAATAGTAAAACCCAAAAGAGAACGTTTGAGCGCTAAGCCGTCACTTTTCAGTGGCACATGTGTTGACAGTGGTGCATCAAATTTTTCACTTTTGGACCAGATAAATAAATTATTTTTAAATTGACGGCATTAAGACGTAGGTACGGAAGATATTACAAAAATAAGACATACAATCTATATGCCGTACAAAAATAATGATTCTGCAACGTAAAAAGAAATTTCATTTTCTACATATTTTCACTGGCGAAAAAATTATAGAAAACTGTACGACGTGTATGATTTTATGGAAATATATCTATTTCAAAGTTATATTTTACTATATATGGAAGAAAAAAACGCTTATTTTCTTTACTTGAAAATGGTGTATGGTAAAAAATTTTAGGATTATTTTTAGACTATTTTTAGGACAAGCTAGAATTACCCACGGGACCCTCTATGCTGCGACTAGACTAGTTGCTGTAAAGCATACTAGATATTATATATCATCTACGTATCTCCACCAATATAAGAACTGTTCAAATAGGGGATGTTTGCCTGTTATGAATGAAAATATTTATTTTATCGCCAACCGTCACAAAAGTCATTCATTATTGTATTCATTTGCGGCCGTAAAGTAACACTTTATTATACTGAAAGAAGAAGAACTTTACCTGCCGCGAACAATAATCACGTTAACCGAGATTGAATGTAAGTGGTCAATGGCAGTAATTGATTATTTATTTGAGTGAACTTAAAATTTATTTACTTTATTAATTATTAAAATTTAATATTGTACAAAATTTACGTTATTATTAATTAAATTTATATCAAAAAGTGAAATTCTGGAGCATTTTGTTGTAAATATATTTGTAAATCAAAAGTTTACCGATTTAATGATTATTCAAAATTGATAACTGCCGATTAAAAATCGAAAGCGACCATCACGCAAAAGTCATCTCTCATCACTGCCGGATAAAAATTTTATTTTACATTTGTATGTTTGTACAATTCGCTGTGTACAAGTACTTGGAGGGTACTTATACGAGAAACGATCGTGCGCGAGTAGTGGAGAAATCTTGTAACTTTCTTAAATAATTCATATTATCATATAGGGCTTTTCAAAACTTCTCATTTTTGTTTCGAGCTTCTCATTTATTTCCGCTTATATTAAATCTATACACAGATTATACAACATATGACAGTAGCTCGAAACAAATGACAATCGTTGAAAAGCCGTATTTTCAATTGAAATTGTCATATTAACATATTTCATGCCTACTGTCATTGAAGAAAATGGGATTTTTCAGATGTGTTATAAATTGTAAAAATACAACAAGGAATTGTCAATTTAAGTTTTATTTGTTTCCAACTTTTAAGCACAAATTAATACAAAGAGAAAAGTGGATTTCCATCAGAATAAATCAGAAGTCAGTATCTTTATGTACTTTATGCACTTTAGTCTAAAATGAATCCTAGTTAAAGTATACTTTAGATTGTCATTATGAAATCGGGCATTAATATTGCTCCACAATATTGATATGATATGTAATTATTAAAGTGAATTTAAATAATTGCATTTTACTTGTAATACTGCATTTTAATAATTCATTTTATTTACTACATACAATGTTTACCTTTTAAAAACCTAACCTCAGTCTTACTTTCCTTCCTATTCTTTTTTGGGATATGGCCTTGATAATTATCCAGTAACCAGGACTAATATAATTGGCCAATATAATTAAAGATGCCGACGGAGCAGAAGATGGAGAAATACGAAAAAGAATAAAGCAGGCAAACAGAGCTTATTTTGCCCTCTCCCATATATTTCGTTAAAAAAATGTCAACCGAAATACAAAGATAAGAATCTATAAAAACTTAATTCGACCAAGAGCATGCTATGTCAGTGAAGCATGTGTCCTTAAAGAAACATCCAAACACAAACTCGACAGATTAGAAAGGAAACTACACAGGAGAATACTAGGACCTGTGAGGGAAAACGGGATCTTCAGAAGTCGATACAACGAGCTTTATCAACTTTATAAGGAAACACCCCTCTCAGACTTCATTAGAATACAAATATTGCAATGGGCCGGACATGTGATAAGAATGGGAGAGGATAGGATACCAAAAAGAGCACTGAATGCTAGAATGTAAGGTAAGAGACCGGTTGGAAAGCCAAGGAAGCGCTGGGAGACACAGTAAACAGCGACGCACAAGCCGTTTTAGGGGTCCGTGTATGGAGAAGAACAGCCACAGACAAGCAAGGGTGGAGGCAAAAAATAATGAAGGCTAAGGCTCAATTTGGGCTGTACGGCCGTAGAAGAAGAAGAAGAATATAATTAAAAATTCTACAAATGTTGCTGAACTATGACACTAAATATCGCTCTTCCGAACTTGCACGGTCCCAATAAAAAGATTAGACAAAATATGACTTTTTTTTAATGTTTTTTTCTAGGACCGTGCTTAAACAGCCACTTTCTCGCACGCATTTCGTTTCCGAAAGTTATACTTCTCCGCACGGCGTGCGGGAAAGTAGAATACCTTCTAATATGGCATTATAATATACTTTAATACATGCAATACACTAATATTAGGTTACTATTTACTAATTAATTTCAAATGTATCTTATTGTGTTCATGTTTTAATGAAATTAACGCAATAATTCGATGAAATAAAATGATTTTGACTTAATATTTAAAAGTCAAATCAGTAGACAATTACAATGGTTTTGAATCGTCGTCATGGACACCAATATTGTCGTCGTGGTAACCCATTATATTGAAGGTTTGGTTTTGACAACTTTGTTAAAGAATTAAATTGTGTATTTTTACTCCTAAATAAAAATTGATATGACTAAATAAGAATTGATATATTATAACAAGCTGAAAATGCGAGCATTATCATAACGAAAACTTTGTTTATTTACGTATTTAATTCGTAATATGGAAAATTGTTATTATGAAAAATAGTTTAGAATTAATAGTTATGTTTTAATGTGCAAATATATCATTCTAAATTAAATGTTATGAACTATAAAGGTAGTTTACTCTTGATCTAAATTTAAATTTTTATATACCTCGTATAAAATTAATAAAACTTTATATAATATGTTGGTTGCATCATAAATCTTAGAACATGAATAACTTTTTATGAAGAATAACTTTTCTTCGTCAAATTAAAAATAAAAAAGTTATAAATGAAAATGTGTTGGTATCCATAATTTGAGAAAAATCTTCAAATATTTTTTCCATTAGAATTCCACATATCAGACCATAATTTTTTATGCCAAACAATATTATTTCATATTGTACTGTCGGTTCGCTAAACTCAGACACAACTGGCAAGTGATTTTAGTCAATAATCAAAAAAAAAAATTACTAATTAGTTAATAATTACTAAATAATTAGTAATTTTGCCAATTTTTCGCAAAATTTGCAAAAAACAAAAAAATTACCTACTAAAATCACTAGCCAGTTGTGTCGAGTTTAGCGAACCGACTATACAGGGTGTCCAGAAACTCTACCGACAAACGAAGACAGGAGATTCCTCAGATAATTTTAAGAGAATTTAACCACATTCACCTAGTCCGAAAATGCTTCCTAAGGGAGCTAGAGCTCTTTGAAGATGGCGTCTTGTAATTAGTTTTTCTTAAATACCTCCAGAACGCTTTTAGTTAGAAAAAACGCAAATTGGTACACATATTTATCTTCCAGAGATAAATCGATTCCATCTATGGTGACTTTGGGTGGTGGTTTTAGGTGGGGCAACGGTTATTTTATCGCATAACTTTTTTGTCTTTAACTATTAAGCACTTTTGATACTGGATTATTAAATTGTGCGGTATTCTAGTACTAAAAGGTACTCTTGCTTTAAGTCGGTAGGACACACCGTTTTCTAGAAAAATCGATTTGAAAATTTTTCGTTTCCTGAATTTGAAAAAAAATTTAAAAATTAAAAAAAAAAACGGTGTATTTTACCAACTTTAAGCAAGAGTAACTTTTAATACTAGAATACCTCATAATTTAATAATCTAATATCACAAATCCTTAAAAATTAAAGACAAAACAGGTATGCGATAAAATAAACGTTGATCTACCCAAAACGGACGCATATGACCGGTACTAGAAATTCACAATTAATAAAATCGATTCATCTCTGGAATATAAATAAATGTACCAATTTTGGTTTTTCTAAATAGTTTTTTTTTTATTGAAATTATTTTTGATATTCAAACAGCGAAAAATTTTCAAATCGATTTTTCTAGAAAACGGTGTATCCTATCGACTTAAAGTAAGAGTACCTTTTAGTACTATAATGCCTTACATTTTAATAATCCAGACTCAAAAGTGCTTTAAAATTGAAAATAAAAAGTTATGCGATAATATAACTGATGCCCTACCCAAACGGACGCCTATGACCGGTACTAGAAATTTGCAATTAATGAAATCGATTTATCCCTGGAAGACAAATATGTGTACCAATTTTCGATCTTATATTAGCAGAGATTTTCGATAAACTAATTACCAGACGCCACCCTCAAATAGCTCTAGCTCCTTTAGGAAGCGTTTTCGGACTAGATGAATTGGGTTAAATTGTCTTAAAATTATCCTGTCTTCGTTTGTCGGTAGAGTTTCTGAACACCCTGTATTTTAATTTCATAACAGTCCGTTTATCATAAAGGGTAGGCCGTATACTCGTAAATATAAATATACCTACTTAATAAATTATTGCTTTTAAAATATACTCAAATTGTATTTTTGAACATCTTATTTATTTTATATAATAATTAAATTCACTATCAAATGTCATTGGTGTTTTATTAATACTTAATTTAAAATTTAGTTTGACATTCACGTGTCAAACTCAAATGTAAATAAACTATGCTTTGCTGAACAAATTGAGATTAAATAATAATTCAAAATAACCAAATATGTATTGTTAAAATTATTCAAATTCATTAATTACAAACGTCACATAATATAGGTACCTTGTTGTGCATTACGTCAATGGTTTTTAATTTCAAAAATAATTTATATAGGTACAATATATAATCTGAATTTACAAATAAATTATTCGATATTTGATGTAAGATGTAAGAAGGTAATGTTCTGGAAGAGAAATGTCAAACATTTGTAAAACTACTAGATAATTATTACTAATCTAGTAGTAACTTATTGAGTTTGATGCTTAGCTTTTTGAAAGTAGCCAACTTCCTAACCAACCATTTGAGCTGACGTTTAGTGCGTCGGTAGGAAATAACCGGATTGTGACGTCATATTTTAGATTTTGAGGTCGATTATTTCGAAGACGGTTAGAGATATTGAAATGCCGTTTTCAGATTTGGATTCAGAAAGCAAAACTACATAAGAATCCATTGATACACCTGCTCTAAATATTGAAGGAGCGGCAACGCAATAACACACACACTTTTGCAAATTTATAAACGAAAAGTTTTCGTTGAAAATTGAGTTATATCAATGTTTATTTAGAAGTGAAAATTAACAAATTAATTCTTTGACCAGGTTGTCAAAACCAAAATTTCAATATAATGGGTTACCACGACGACGATATTGGTTTCCATGACGACGATTCAAAACCATTGCAATTGTCTACTGACTGACTTTTAAATAATATTGTGTCAAAATAAATTTATTTCATCGAATTATCAGTAGTAATTGCACAAGAGCTCTAAAATTATTGAATTTTTCCCGAGTGACACTTTGACAGTTTTAATTTCACGAGCCAAAGGCGAGTGTAATTTTGTCAAAGTGTCACGAGGGCAAAAATTCTATATTAATTTTAGAGTTCGAGTGCAATTTGTTGCGATTATTTCATGAATAAAACTGTTCAAAACCAAAATTTTATTGTAATTTATTTATGTAAGTACAAATTAGTACAATTAAACACAAAGTTTTATAAATATTTGACGATTGAAAGTCATCACTTTTATAATTTTTAAAACATTAATTGTCATTAATGTCACTGAATGTATTTTTTCGTAGCAACGAAGGGCATCTGACGTAATATACTTAACGGCCGGCAATTATCAAAAATTATCGATTTAATTCAGATTTATGTAGTGGTCAGAATCTCCTATGAATGAAATAATCGCGTTAATTTCATTAAAACATGAACACAATAAGATAAATTTGAAATAAATTAGTAAATCATATCTAAATATTAGTTTATTGCATGTATTGCATGTATTATAATATATTATATTGCCATATTACAAGGTATTTTACTTTCACGCACGCCGTGCGGGAAAGTGCAACTTTCGGAAACTGAATGCGTGCGTGAAAGTGGCTCTTTTAGCACGGCTGTAGAAAAATAACTATGTTTGGCGAAAACATTTTGTATGCACCACATCAGTAAATAATTTTTATCGAACTTAGTCAGACTAAATGTTTGTGAGAAGGGTGACTTTAGATAAATAAAAAATTATAGAAGCTATAGATTTAATTTTAGAAAAATCTTTATAGAAGGTTATTTATGTAAAATTTTCTGAATTTTTCAACGGCCAAGTCAGTTTTGTTCTAAGATTTTTATTTTCGTAGGTATTTAAAAAAACAACTAATTTAGCAGTTCATTTGTTTAATAAAAAATGAAGGACCCACTTCTGGAGTAGAGCTTTTTGATATGTTGTTTATTAATCATTCCTTAATGAAACTACGAATAGTTCTATCTTGTTTGATTTTTTCCGTAAGCAGAAACTCTATTGACTCGCCTTTTAAACATACTAAAAAACACCAGTCTTAAGTTTATGGTTATAACTAACTCATAGATTAGGTACATATTAATATATGGTGTGAGTTGATAATAGTTCAAGGAATATTTTCTTTTAATTTTCAACACCCGTATTTCCCGACTTAGTTTAAATAGCAGTTGCCAATATTTCTTCCTCTAAAAAGCAGGTGCAGCAGTATTCAAATTTTTATCTGAAGTACGTGTCTCTCCGAAAATCATTTATTACCAAAATTCGTCATAAATTCTCCTGAGAAGTGGATTTTCCCTGGGGAGGCAGGTAGAGATGTCTTTTCATTTAATTACGAGCATTTTCTTTCCGCGTCCGTCTCTTTTCAAATTGAATTCTTATTTTCCTATAATACGTTCCTGTAGATATTATTTCAAATCTGATTTCTCTTTCTCTTTCCTTAAGATAGGACCTTTTTCCGAGATGCTCTTAGGCGGGGTGTGAGCATGGACATGGGGAAAAGTTGTTCTATTTTATTGGAAGCATATATTTTACCACCTAATCGGGTATTCTTAGACAAAGCAAGAAAATATACTTTAAAGACCTTAAAAGAACTACATCTACATTACACCAATAATTATTATTGTACACTTTTTATTTTATTTGGTGTTTGGCGATGATTTCAAAACTGTATCCAGTTTATTGCTTAGAAAGTCCATATATGCTTACAAATGGCAGAGTACTTGTAAAACAATCTTCTTCTTGATAGGCCTATCCGTGGCGAATGTCGACGACCATCACGGCAATCTTAATCTTATCTGCAGTAGCGCACAGAAGCTGCACACATGTTATTTTGAACCAGGTTCTGGTTATCTTTGCAAGATAACTTTTAGAAAAATATATCTAGATTCAGTTAGCATAATGTATTCGAAGTGTTGGAACTTTCCAGATTTGTTGGTGCTCCGTACCTCTCACTTCTTGGTCATTCTTCTGAGGACCTCGTCATTGGTGACTCAGTGGGTCCACGGGATATTAAGCCCATTTATAGCCACATCTTAAATGCTTCCAATCTTCTGCACATATCTTCGTTTAAGGTCCACGATTCGACACCATAAAAATTTCAACATCTTAAAGAAGGCCCCCATTTGGTTAAAGGTAGATTTAGCCTTTCTGATGTACTGGTTATTGGCATATTCTTTATTTCTTATAGTGCCGAAGTAGTTGTAGTGCGTGACTTTTTCCAATGGGGTTTGGTTAATGTTGAATTAATCTTCTTTAAATCAATAGTTAGCCTTAAGACCATCGGATATTAGAAATTTGAAAATGACTAGAGGCACCTATCTAGATTTTAACTAGATCTTTTTATAATCGAGAATACCTTGACGGTTAGACTGGGAAGGTATTCTTGACAGCCTGGAGTTGGAGTTGAACTATTCGAGTGGGTTTTATCTTTATAAATAATCTTACTTTCATATTGTTCGTCCGCTATAACTTTTCCCGTGCGTCACGATTCATTTTTAAACAAATTAAGTCCCGTTTTAGTCCCGTATATTATGACGGGGCTATTTTGTCGGAGCTTTTCGGACGGGGCTATTTTGACGGGGTACCCAAAATGTATATACACTTCGACGTTCGTTTCACTTTCTGTCTTGACTTAATTTGTTTGAAAATGAATCGTGACGCATGGGAAAAGTTATAGCGGACGAGCAATACACATGGTACTACGAGTTAATTCATCAAGGAGCGCAGTATTTAACTACGAAATACATTAGAGATTTACGTATTGGATACTATTACTGAACGAGCTCATTATTCAATTTTTTTTCATGAATAATTTTATCGCCCATAAAAATTAAGAATCTTCAATCCTGCAGGTTTTGGTTTAGTAATTGGACAATTGGTTTGCAAGAACTTATAGCAACCTCTACTTTCGTACTATCTGATATAGCTCTGCTTGGGCATAATACAAACTTGTTCCTCTAGGATTCCAGTAGGATGCTGACAACGATTCTGTTGGAAATCAATTTCTATAAACGTTTGTAGGCAAAGATCAATATCCTTACCGATGTTAAGTTCTTTGACTTGTCATTGTATTTACTTCAAAGTTTAGTGTCTTAAACTTTTTTGGTAACTTAGGAAGATAATTAGTATTTCTCCATCCTTCAAAGCATCCAGTTCTTCATTTATGGTTTCATCCATTAGAGAAGTTTGACCTCAAACTTGCAATCAAAAAATCAATTTTTTTAATTTTTTTTATTTTTTACTAAATTATCATTATAAAACAATATTTGTAATTAATCATTTGTCAGCTTATTCTTTAAAAATCATATTTCTCAAAAAATTCATTCTTAATTTATTTTCCATCTTCGATACACCCATAGTGCACTTAATGAAATTTGTGACTTATACAATAGTGGGAAAAAAACTTCACCATCAAGTGTCTTTACATCCTGTATTAATTAAAAAAAAGATTCGAGTTCCGCTTTTGAAGGATAATTTGTCAATGATTTATCTTGGACCTTAAGTCTTTTCTCAATATATATTTCATTATTTTTTAAAAACCAGATTTATGTAACTATACACTTTGTTAAAAATATGTTCAATTCAATTGCTAAAATGTTATATATGTCAACTGTCATTTGATATGAGAGAAAGTGAAAGCACCTTAACGAGCACACCCTGTCTGTGTCGGATGTCATTAAAATTCTCCATCATGCTACCATTCTGCATGCTGACACCGTACACTTCAGATGGTAGGGTTTCTTGACCTTACCATGATCAAATATTCGTTATATGTAATGTAATTGTTGTGTGAAAGTCCTTTGTGCTCGTATTTGATGTTTTTAACTTTTCCGGCTACAAAAACAACAGCAAAATTGAGCAATTTTTTCAACAGACAGACTAGGTTTTTTTCTCCATCATTAAAAAACTGCATAAGAAATAGAAGTATTTCTATATCGTACATGGGATCCATCTCTCTTCATAGTAGTATTTTGAACTTTTTGACGTAAGTTAAACTTTTGAATTCTAAGATCAATTATTCATTAGAGATATTCATTATTTTTATTGTAGCATAGTTCTGAAGATGGCCTTATAAGCCGAAAGCGTTCAGCTAGGAATTATTTATTTTACACACTTCAAAAGTACACTTCTCCCTGTTTACCTGCAGTGGCAAAGCGTGACTTTTTCTAAAGTGTTACCAAAACTAGATGTAAAAAAATCTTATTGAAAAATAGTTATTTATGAAACAGTTCGTGAAGTATGCTTTTTGCGAACGCACGCGATATTTAGAGCACAAGCGATAGCGGCGCGAGTGCTATACATCGCGTAAGTTCGCAAAAAGTACTTCACGCACAGTTTCATACAATATTTTATCTACGATAAACAAATAAAAAAACTGTAACTCTTCGTCACTGGAATTCATTTCTATTCTACAATTTTTAGGACTTTGATATTTAAAAATCCTAACTACTTTCAAACCACAAAACTGTCAAAAATTTTGTTGTAAGTTAGGGTGACCAGATCATAAACTTGAAAAAACGGGACACATCCAAGGAGCAGTAGCGTAGAATTTTTCTCTGGGGAGGGGGGTTGGCGTATTTTTTTGTTTTGTTTGTGAAAGTCAAGTTACATTTTCCTACTTTTTTTTATATATTTTTCATATGCCCTGGGGGAAAGGGGGTTTAACCCCCAAGTCCCCTCTCCGGGTACGCCACTGCCAAGGAGGGTTTGGGGCGATATCCAAACAGGCAGGATGAAACATGGTCTTTTAGCTAATTTGGGACCTACAAATCCTTTTAGTCCAGAAAGCCACTGCCCATCCGCTAGGAAAAATATTCTAATTCGGATTTTTTGCACAATCTTACTCAAAAAGGACTCCTTTTAACAAATTTGCCTGTTTCCAGGACCAAAAGGTGGTCAAAAATTTTTTAAACGTTTTTTTTTTGTTTTTTTCCTAAAATTATTTTTTTTTGCATGGAAAAAAGTTTTTTTAGGTTTTCTGGATCATTCCAAACAGAAAAGGTCTCTGGTGACTTTTCTCTAAAAATGATAGTTTTTGACATATAAGCGATTAAAAATTGAAAAATTGCGAAATCGGTCATTTTTAACCCTAAAAAACTATGTGAAAAACTGAAAATTTGAATGTTGCCAAGGTAGGTGCATATTCTTTAAACATCGATTGATGAAATCCCGAAGAGTTTTTTGCAATACAATATTCAAAACTCTTTTGTTTTTTAATTGCTACTCAAGCGTGCGCGACACTATTTTCCACCGACAGTATGGTGCAAATGAAAGGAATAAATTCGTTATTTTGTAATCCGGCGACTTTAAGGAAAAATACCGAAACAGGCCGATTTTTATTTTTAAGTTGTGATACTGTGGCATATATGGTATACTAGTGACGTCATCCATCTGGACGTGATGACGTAATCGATGATTTTTTGAAATGAGAATAGGGGTCGAGGGCTACCTCATTTGAAAGGTTCTTCAATTCTCTATTCACTAATATAAACATTTACATAATTATTTATACAGGGTGTCCAAAAAAATTTTATTAAATTAAATTATTTGACAAAAAAGAAGTAGAAGGACACCCTGTATAAATAATTATGTAAATGTTTACATTACTGAATAGAGAATTGAAGAACTTTTCAAATGAGCTACCACACGACCCATATTCTCATTTAAAAAAATCATCGATTACGTCATCACGCCCAGACGGATGACGTCACTAGTATACCATATATGCCGCAATATCATAACTTAAAAACAAAAAGCGACCCCTTTCGAGATTTTTCCTTAAAGTCGCCGGTTTACGAAATAACGAATTTATTTTTTTCATTTGCACCATACTGTTGGTGGAAAATAGTGTCGCGCACGGTTGAGTAACAATTAAAAAACAAAGGAGTTTTGAATACTGTATTGCAAAAAACTCTCAGGGATTTCATCAACCGATGTTTAAAGTATATCCACCTACCTTGGCAACATTCAAATTTTCAGTTTTTCACATAGTTTTTGAGGATTAAAAATGGTCGATTTCGCAATTTTTTAATTTTTAATCGCTTATATGTCAAAAACTATCATTTTTAGAGAAAAGTCACCAAAGACCTTTTCTCTTTGGAATGATCCAAAAAAACCTAAAAAAACCTTTTTTCATGCAAAGAAAAATAATTTTAGGAAAAAACAAAAAAAAAAAAACGTTTAAAAAATTTTTGACCACCTTTTGACCCTGGCAACATGCAAATTTGTTAAAAGGAGTCCTTTTTGAGTAACATTGTGCAAAAAATCCGAATTAGAATATTTTTCCTAGCGGATGCGCAGTGGCTTTCTGGACTATTTTCAATTTACCTTTGAATATGTAATTTACGTACGATCAAGACTGCGAAACAAAGTAAAAAACTCAGCCAGAATATCATGGATTAAAAATCCGTCAGAACAAAACAGTTGTTAACTGAACAGTAAATAAAGCAATTTTACAAAAAAAGTCAGAGCAACAAAAAATAAGCCCAGCATTAAATCAAGCACATCAAGAGGACTAAAAAACAAGAAAGGAGAAACCGTATTTGAAGAGAAACAGATCAGAAAAATATGGGAAGAATATTACGAAAAAATGCTATTCACTATGAAGAAGGAAGCACACTGCGATGAAGAAATAAAACCGTAGAAGATAACGACGAAGTCGAAATTTTCACAGCAGAAGAAGTACAAAAACAAATATTAAAAACCTAGGAAACGGAAAAGCAACAGGAGAAGATGAAAAAGTAGTGGAATTAAAAAAATACGGAGGAAGAGAATTACACAAAGAAATAAACCAATTAATACAACAAATTATGGACAAAACTGACTACCAGACGATTGGAACACAGGTATTATAGTACTTATAATATATGAAAAAAAAGGAGATCGGGAGGAGTGCCAGAATTACAGAGCAATAACTTTAGTAAACACCACATATAACATTCTAGCAAACATGCTAAACATGAGACTTAAATAATGCGCTGAACGAATATTAGGAGAATACCAGAATGGATTCAGACCAAGGAGGTCGATGATTAATTTCACAATTTTACACATACAGTGAAACAAATAATTCAAAAATCTAGAGAATACAACAGAAAAATTCCCCGAATATTCATAGGTTTTAAAAGCGCTTTTGATATAATCAATCGGACAAAAATGATGGAGGAGATAGACAATGTTGGAATCCCAGAAATATTAAGACAAATTATGCTAACAGTAAGCCTAAAGAACACCAAAGCAAGGATCAGTTTCAACGAACAACTTCTAAGGAGATAAATGTTAATAAATGAGTGAAATAAGGTGACTCTGTCTCCCCGACACTATTATTTAATTTGATATTGAAAGTGATCATAAGGAGGACAAACTTGTATCCACCTTAAGCTACTTGGGAGTAACAATATGGAAAACCGGAAAAGAGAGAACAGAGGAAAGAATTCTGAAAGGCAGAAAAACATATGGAATGATTAGAAATCTGTTGAGAAACAAGACAACTATAATATGAAATAATATAATACCTTAATAAGACCTGTTGATATATATGGGATGGAAACAACGACGATTAATAAGAAAGAGGAACATAGCATTCCGAAATTTGAACGAACAATAATGAGAACAATACTGGACCACAATGTAATAAGAGAAGGAGAAATAATAATGAAAACAAATGCCGAAATTGAAGAAACAATTGAAATTGAAGAAAAAATACGAGACATTTAGGCGTCCCGAGAGACTTTTTCGGGACACGGGACAAATCGTTAAAAAACGGGAAAATATCGTTTTTTCGGGACGTTCGGCTACCCTATTGTAAGTCATTGCTCATATTGTCATAAATATGACAACACGAAAATTAAGGATACTTGATTATATGAAAGTGTGCCAAAAAACCCATTGAAAGTGTGCGAAAAGTAAATCCCATTTAAAATCCATTGTTACTTCACGCACACTTTAAACCCTTCACGCACTGCTGTCTATAATGACAGTTTTCACAAACTAAAAACTTATACATAATATGACATAAAAAGTAGATAACAATTATTTTGAACCTCCCAAATATAAGTTTTTGTCATTATGTATACATGTATTATATGCATGTAATAAGTATAACAATAAATAATAAACAAACTAAACAGATTATTCTACAATAAAATTAACATCAAAAATAAACAAGTAGGGAACAGAACATATTTTGAAAACTAGTTCAAAATTATATATAAAAAAAATATACAAGGATAATAACTTTTCAAGTAGTTGATAGATTACGCAGCAACATTCTCCCATGTTCAAATTCAAATGCACGAATAGCTACTAAACTAACGTTACCATATTGTAAAATGGTGACAATACTGATATACACAGCGTGCCCGCGCCGTCTCTGGAGCCGTCGCGTCATTCCTTCAAAATTTTCAGTCTCGACCGATAGCCAGAATCATCTTTCGTTACCAGAACTAGAAGTGGTAACGGAATATAATACCGTGCAACCGTACAACGGATTCAAATGTATTCACGTGTAATCTCGCCAATATTTTCGTGCGTCTAATTGGCTATTTACTGAATTTGGTAGGTACTACGTATTAACAAATATTTTTGTTGGTAAAAAATATAAATGGAATTATTTCGTAGTAGTCATAAAATATTTATTTGCAAGATTTTTAACTGTTACCAATGGTAACAGTGGTTACATGGACGCTTCGCCAGTGTTTACCTGTAGTCATAAGCCAAGCCGCACACCAAAGAAACATGAAACGAAGAACATGAAACATGAAACGAAAAACATTTTTCATGAAACTAAAACACTACTAAACAAAAATCTCAAAGTCCGCCTACCAATGAAACAAGTGTGATTCATGCTCACGACACATTTTTATTTTCGGAGAGTTTCATAAATGGCCGGACGTATATTTGTTTAGCACTGTTTTATTTCCATGAAACGTAATTTACGTTTCATGTTTCTTTGATGTGCGGCCTGCCTAAGTGTTTACAAAAACTATTCCAGTCTTTACATTTGTATAAATAAAATATTCAAATACTTACAGTTTTAATTTGTCTAGATGCTCCTTCTGGATTGAATGCTGCTAATAACTGGATCGAGTGGCTGGATGCTCCTTCTGGTTTGAATGGATTAAATGTCGACAATAACAGGGTTGAGTATCTGGATTTGTTTTCTTTTCCACCGGGTTTAGTGTCTGATCTGGGCCTTGGAGCTGATGCTTATACTGGACTTTAGTGTTAGGTCACTATGTAGCTTGTATTTCTTCTCTGAGAGGCTTACCAAAAACGATGTTTTTCTTTTGCTGAAATACCACGATACAGGAACATGGGGTTGTGGATGTAAATAATACCACAAAACCCAATATTGATCGTTTTTTTGACACTAAATCGGTTTAAATGACTTGAAGTGTGAGGACCTCTGGCTCGACTTTTACTGAGTACTGACTGATTTGTTACGTGACTTTATTAGTGAACTACGAGGTGAAGCTCCACGCTTCATGTCTTATTACAAATATAATAAAACAAATAATTGTTACAGTTTAGCTCAACAACATTATTGGCAAATAATAAATTTCATTGTTTAATAGATGATATTAGATCTGTTCCAACAAACAGTCAAACTAGTAAGAAATCATCAGCAATCGGTTGGTCAGTGAGAGAACATTAACAGTCATCAGTGATATCCTCTCTACTCACGCTGGTCGACTATTCGCTGATTGTTTCTGACTGGTTGGTCGCTGGTTGGAACAAACCTATAATTCACATTACCAATCTATATTTATACAATATTGATAAATTAATTTTTACGGTATCCTGTTTAGACCAGTAACGGCTCGTGACTTTAGGGACAGAATCAGCAATTTTTGGTTTTTGTTTATTTTAATTTTTTTTATTTTTTTTTTCCTATAAATTTAGAACCTAAACCTGTTTATAAATTAACTCAAGTCTATTATATGTTGTTTTGAAGTAGCAAAATGGGTTATAACGTCATTGTAAAATTTATTATTTTTGTGGAAAAATTTTAAAAGCTTTTTTCTATTTACATTTGAGATAAGCTTGACATTCTCTCTTGTTTTATGGTGTTTCGACAATACGTTTTGACCCTTTTGAGACAAGAGAAATTCCGTTCATTAGAGGCAGAATTTTTCCACATTTGAGAACAATAATTTATTAATTTGGGAAACAGTTTGTTGTACCTAATGACTCGCAGTATATAAAATTATACATATTTTGTAACTTATCCCACCTTCCGAAACTATTGGGATCAGCATATAAAATTTAATTTTTTTATTTTATTTGATTAAAGAATGATGGATAATTTTTAATGAACTTATCTAATAGATATTTTGAAAATCCTTTGGCGTAACTTTTAAATTTTGAATCGTCAAAGAGGTAAATGAATTATGACAGTGAGTAAATAAAGCGGGGGTGTAATAGTTTTAACTTTTGCCTTGAGACCATACAATTCACTGGACATCAAGGCAACGCCGTCATAAGTTTGTTTTACCAATTTATTTTTGATATCAAAAAATTTTAATCTGTCTTTTAAAACATCAAAAATATATTCTGTCTTATGGCTTCTACTCACGTCTGAAAACCTAAAAACCTCTCGTAAATATTAGACATAACGCGTATCGAACAACAATTAATAATTGTGAATGACATGTTACCTCTATCAGTAGTTTCGTCTACTTGTACCAAAAAGGATCAAAATGTAACTACTAATTGATTCTTTCATTCTGTGCTGTTTTAGATACGCCGCTAAATCTCTTCGAGACAGAAAGTAAATTAGAAAATTCCAGATCGTATTTGTTAAATAATTTTATTTGTTCTCTATAATCAACTTGATTTAACGAATGCTTCGATTCATCCTGTCCCCTAAATGGTTATTCCTGGCAACTTAAAAAAACTACAATATCAATAATTAAACGACGTAAAACTACTTATAATCTAAGAGCTAGTGAACCCTCCAACTAACGGTCGTCCTGTAAGACTAGAAATTTTAGAAATTTGTCTAGTGATAATTTATAGCACACCAAGGCTGAAAACCATGACCTGGCAGGCATCAGCCGTGCACGTGTATCTACCAGGTGAATCGAAAAGTGCATAGTTTAGGGGTCAAATAAACTTTCTCCTGTAAGGTTTAAATTTAAGTATGTATTTGATTAAGTCATTTAGAAGAAATATGTACAATGACAGGCGATTCTGAAGAGAATAAGACCTTGCCAGGCGAGGGGAAAGATTAGGGGTTTTTCCTAAAATTATTTTTTTTGCATCGAACAAATTTTTTTTAGATTTTTTGAATCATTTAAAACAGAAAAAGTCTTTAGTGATTTTTTTCTTAAGTTAATAGTTTTTGTTATATAAGCGATTGAAAATTTTGAAAATTGCGAAATCGGCCATTTTTAACCCTAAATCGGACATTTATCTAAAAATTTCAATGTTGCCAAGGTACGTAGATATTCTTTAGACATTGATTGATGAAATTCCGAAGAGTTTTTTGCAATAAAATATCGAAAACCTCTTTGTTTTTTAAATTGCTAATCAAGCGGGCGCGGCACTGTAGTATAAGTGAGGACGTTTGAGTTTGAAGAAATTCATTATCTCGAGAATGGGCAAATTCCAAGAGAAATCCTCAGACAGGTCGATTTTTATTTTGGAATTAGGACTTTTTGGCGTATATATAATACTAGTGACGTCATCCATCTGGGCGTGATGACGTAATCGATGATTTTTTTAAATAAGAGTAGGGGTTGTGTGATAGCTTATTTGAAAAATTATTTAATTCGCTTTTCAGTAATATACACATTAACATAATTATTTATACAGGGTGTACAAAAAAATTTTTCTTCTATTTGTCAAATTTAATCAAAGTTAATTTAATAAAAAAAATTTTTTGTACACCCTGTATAAATAATTATGTTGATGTTGATATTACTGAATAGAGAATTAAATAACCTTCAAATGAGATATCACAGAACCCCTACTCTGATTTAAAAAAATTATCGATTACTTCATCACGCTCAGATGGATGACGTCACTAGTATTAAATATATGCCAAAAAGTCCTAATTTAAAAATAAAAATCGACCTGTCTGAGGATTTCTCTTGAAATTTGCACATTCTCGAGATAATGAATTTATGCCAACTCAAACGTCCTCACTTATACTACAGTGTCGCGCCCGCTTGATTAGCAATTAAAAAACAAAGGGGTTTCCGATATTGTATTGCAAAAAAACTCTTTGGGATTTCATCAGTCAATGTTTAAAGAATATCTACCTATCTTGGCAACTTTGAAATTTTCAGATAAATGTCCGATTTAGGGATAAAAATGGCCGATTTCGCAATTTTCAAAATTTTCAATTTTCAAGCGCTTATATAACAAAAACTATTAACTTAAGAGAAAAATCACTAAAGACCTTTTCTGTTTGAAATGATTCAAAAAACCTAAAAAAATTTGTTCGATGCAAAAAAAATATTGTTAGGAAAACTCCTAATCTTTCCCCTCACCTGGCAAGGTCTTATGCTCTTCAGAATCTCCTGTTATTGTACACATTTCTTCTAAATGACTTACTCAAACATATACTTAAATTTAAACCTTACAGGAGAAAGTTTATTTTACCCCTAAACTATGCACTTTTCGATTCACCTGGTAGATACACGTGCACGGCTGATGCATGTTAGGTCATGGTTTTTAGCCTTGGTGTGCTATGAATTATCACTAGACAAATTTCTAGCCTTTCAGGACGACCGTTAGTCAGAGGGTTCACTAGCTCTTAGACTATTATTTCATAGTTTCACCCCGAGCGCGCTGGCAAGGTACGTGGCTAGGTACGTGTCTTGCTGCCGTTTGCAGATCACCGATCGGCAGTGTCTGTATTATCTCACAGATATTTTTTTATTTTATAGAAACGAATATCATCAACTCTGATTAAATTAAATATTTGAAAAAATCTATAATTTGTCTATAAATGTGTGGGTCGGCACTGCCGATCCTACCCTGACCAGCCGCCACTGGTTTAGACTAAACAGAAGACGTTCATGTTAATTAATTTGTATCTGTTTTTTGTATTTTTAAGGTTATATTAAATCACTGTCAGTTTATAATAATTACCTAATTAATGAAATAATAGGTACCAAGATGCAATCAAAATAAACGTCGAGTTGTTCATATTCTTTTGCTTTTATAATATTAAGAATATTATAGAACCAACGTTGATAATTTCATGCTATTATAAACCCCAGCGAGCAAAACTCATTCCCCGAATATTCTTGAATGGATCTGAAGTGCCTACGCCCGTGTGCAACGGAATAACCGAGTGGGCCGAACATTGTTCTAGCGGAAACCCAACGAATTCGAGATGTAAGGAATGACGATAATAAAGGAAACAAAAACAATTAGGTTCACTAAAAATAAATATCCACTGTTATTAGGCTACCTTCTCAATTGGCCTCTTGTCTCTTTCGGGTGAAATTTTTGGTAAAATAGACGAAGAACGAACAGCTTCCCAGATAATACGGGAAGAGAACGAGAATTTTTTGGGAAAATTTATTATTATAATACCAATTGTGGTCAAGAATGTCTGCTTTATTTTTTCGAGAAATCGTTTTTCGTGTAAAAAATTAGATTAGGGACGTTTACGTTTTTATTGAAAATATTTGTAAGATGCTTATAGCCTTTTTTGTTTTACACTATATACACTTATTTTAGTAGTATTATGTTTATATGGGGTTGAGCCACAATTATTGGTGTAATAAAAATTACATAAATTTTTATTAAATAATGTTAGACGTTCCGATTTCCAGTCTGAAAATCGTTTTCAAAAAAATATTTTAAAAAGTTCTGGGAACATTTTATAACCTGGTTTTTGGTACTTGGCCTAGATCTTATAGGCCACAGCAATGTGTGGTTGGAAAAATTGTTTGAAATATTATTGCCCTAGGGGATATGAAATTCTGACGTTTTTGTGTGTTATTTTGTGTTAGTTCGTTTGTGTAATCTGTATTGTAGATGTCTTCTTCTTCTTCTTCTTCTTCTTCTTGTTCTTCTTCTTCTTCTTTTTCTTCTTCTTCTTCTTCTTCTTGTAATAGGACTATGTCCTGTTTCTTCTTTTACAGTCTCTGCTGCGATCTGGAGCTCCAGATCTCGTACCATCGTTTTTTGGGTCTTCCTATGGGTCACTTGGTTTGGGCTTCTGTGTCTTCGCCCATTGCGCCATACGTTCAGGGTCAATCCGATCTACGTGGTCTCTCCACACGCGTCGTCGTGCTCGTGTCCATCTCACTACGTCTTGAACGCCTAGCCCTCTCAATGTGTCTTCGTTTCGTATTATACCTCTGAGTGTGATACCTCTTATGGATCGTAGGGTTTTCATCTCTGTTGTTCTCATTATTTGTTTGATCTTTGTTGTCTCGGCCCTTGTCTCAGCTACGTATGTCAGTACGGATCTAACACATGTCTTATAAATGCGGACTTTGCTTTCGGTGCTCATATATTTATTCCGCCAGATTAAATCCCTCAGGAAACCAGAAATTTTCGCTGCTTTCGTTGCCTGCTCTTTTGTTTCTTGTCACAGATTCCTGTCGCTAGATATTTACACACCCAAGTATCTACAATCCATTTTCTGTTCGATTATATGGTCGTTCACTACTAATTTACATGTATTTGGGTTCTTGGATATTACCATCGATTGGGTTTTCTCTGTGGATAGTGTCAGGTTATACTTTTCGGCGGTTATTTTAAATTTTTGTAGTAGTCATTGTAAGTCATCTTCGTTTTCGGCTATTAAGATTGCATCATCTGCGTAGCAAAGTATTTTGTATCGCTGATTCATTTTGTTAACACTGCCTATAACTTTATCCATTATTAAATTAAATAGGTATGGACTGAGGCAGTCCCCTTGTCTAATGCCAACATTAATTTTGATTTTTTCCGTGAGCGCGTGTGTGGTTTTTATTTCGACGCTGCCAAGCCAAAACGGCATAAACGCCAAAATGACCAGTTTTGAGGTAGATGCACGAAAAAATAGGATTTTAATTTCCGCACCAGACAGTCACCGCGACATAGCCGAAAACAAAGTGAAATAGGTGTAATATTGGTTTAAAGTTTTTATAAACGCCAGTCTAGTCACGCACGTGAAGGTCGACGTGAACACCGATTGACACAACCGCCAGTGCCCGTAAGATTATCATTGTGTACAGTTCGGTCCAGTAATAATAGTAAAGGTATGTATTTTTACAATTTTTATGGATAAGTAACATGATATTACTTACCTCTGCAATATTTTCAATTTGTATTGATTTTTGAAGCGTAAACACCCTGAATTTCTTTAAAAACTATGAGGCGTTTATGCCAAAACCAAATATTTACATCGTGGTTGACACAAGCACCATTCCTCAATGGTATTCTTATGCAGGTTTCTTTTTTAAAAATTGCGCAAATAAAAAGTTTATTTTAAAATTTTTTATTGGAACTTTGTACTAGTGTGATGAACAATTCTTTTTGTACTACAGCATATAGTTCAAATCAATTTTATATAGCTAAAAATGGCGATCGATTTTTGGCGTTTATGCCATATTTTTGTTGCAGATGAATAGCAGAAGTTAAAAATAATGGTCTTACTAAATGAAAATAAGCGATATACCGAAGTAGCACAAAATGATATACAGACTGGCAATAATTCCCCTATATTCCTCTTAGAGGTTTATGACATTTATAATGCCAACATTGCAGAAGCTTTTAGCAATGACATTATCATCTTTAAGGAACCACCAGACGTTGCAGCAGAAGAAGAAATATTTAGTCACGATCTCACATCATGTTTCAACTTAGCAACAGAATGATTAAACCAGAGTATCATGCAGAATATTTATCTCTTAAAATGAACAACATAGTTCCAGATCAACTCTATGAAACAGATGTAGAAGATGAAACGGAGTAAATTTTTTTTTAAATGTTTAAAAGTTAAAAGTCGTTAAATATTTTTCTGTTATTTTTCTGTTTTTTTTACTAACTTTTATTTTGAACTATATAAAAGAAGTAAATCTTACGTTATTTTTGTGAATAATTATTTTCTTATTTGTTTTAGAAACTAAAAAATAACTATTTTTATGTACCTCTGATTTTTGTGTTTTCTTAGTTTTTAAGTTGTTGTTCTTTGAAAGTGTTTTTTGAGTTTTATTTTTATACCAATTTTTGTATAGCTCTTCTATTTGAGTATTATTTACTTTTAAGTATTTCATCCTAGCACCAAAAACATGTTTAAAGAATTTAGGGCTTTGTTTTTAACTTAGAATGTATTTTTGATTAATATAAAATAAAACCTATCAAAAATCTTCGTAATTTCATTATTTTTTTTTTTGTTGGCATAAACGACAATTTTTAATTTTCGTTTTTTTTTTCATTAATGGCATATATCCCTCTTAAGCGCCATTTTGGCTAACCTTACAACAATGCGATCGACGCAAACGCCAGAGGTAAGTTTGGCATATTCACCAATGTTATATCTTGATTGGACATAAGCGCCATTTTCTAGTTTTTAATTTATTTCACATAGTATTTTCAGCCACATTATTGTTTACAAAATATTAAAATTTGAAAAAAAAATCACCAATTTTTTGAGTCAGTTTGCAGATAAGCATAATTGGTAAAAATAAAAATAATCAGTTTTTTGTGTTTCCTGAAAAATCAAGTTAATGTCGTTTATGCCGTTTTGGCTTGACAGCGTCGATTTGTGTTTTGTTGAATTTATTGAGCTCTTTGATTATGTTTCTATACCTCTGACCTATGTTTCTCTTTCCAAGGATAGAGAACACGTCCTTCAATCGTACTCTGTCGAATGCCTGTTTCAGATCTACAAAGCATGTGAACATATGCTTGTCGAATTCTATTGATTTCTCAACTAATTGTCGCATGATGAGAATAGCCTCTATTGTAGATCTGTTTGGGCGGAAATCCTGTTGTTCTTCTGATACATCGACTTTCTTGTATATTTTTTGGGATAGAATTTTTTTCAATGTTTTTGATGTAGAATTGAGTAGTGTAATTCCTCGGAAGTTCATAGGATCTGTCATTACGCCCTTCTTGTAGATGGGTATAGTTATACTCTCTCTCCATTCGTGTGGTACTGTCGTGTTGTTCACAATTTTTTGGAATAATGTTGTTATCTCTTCTTTTACTTTTGTAGCCCCGTATTTAATTAATTCATTTGGTTTATTGTCCGGACCTGGTGATTTTCTATTTTTTGATTTTTTTATTGCATCGTGTACTTCTTCTTGGGTGATGTTGTCATTCTCTGTTTCTCTGAATGTTTTATAGCTCATTTCTTTGTACTTCATTATTATCGTTATCGTCTTTGTATAATGTTGTTGTGAAGCTATTTTCTTGTGGCATTTTTCGCAATTAACTAGTTTTGATGGAAAATAAGCCACAATTTTACAAAAATGATTTTATTCAACAAAACATTTAATTAAAAAAAATGTTGTTGCTTAGTAAAAAAATTCTTCTAATAATTTATTTAATCTGACTCATTTATATCGGCAACTCAGACATATAGTATATATTTTAAAGTAGAAGACTTTAAAATGATATTGCCAATATTTATGAGTTGCGTTCCTGAGACAACTTTACTGAAATATAGTTCCTTAGATTACATGAAATCAACCCCAACTCAAGAATATCTGTCACAAAAAAATCATAACATGTGATCTGTCTTTAAAAAGACAACCACATGTAATGGTGACAGTAAAATTCTCGCGCTAGAGATTCCATAGTAAATCACGAGGGAAAACCAGGAAAAAACCTCGTGATACTATCCCGACATCGTAAGTACCACTTTAGTTTTCTCTAAAAACTAATACCAAATTCTGACCTTAATTTGTACAATATGTTATTTTAAATTATAAATAATATTAATAATACATAGATATATAATTATATATCTATGTATTATTAATATTATTTATAATTTATATTGTACATTGACCTTAATATGTACAATATGTTATTTTAAATTATAAATAATATTAATAATACATAGATATATAATTACAATATATATTACAAATTACAATTTTACAATATGTTATTTTAAATTATAAATAATATTAGTAATACATAGATATATAAATAATTATATATCTATGTATTATTAATATTATTTATAATTTAAAATAACATATTGTACATATTAAGGTCAGAATTTGGTATTAGTTTTTAGAGTAAACTAAAGTGAGACTTAATACTTACGATGTCGGGATAGTATCACGAGGTTTTTTCCTGGTTTTCCCTCGTGATTTACTATGGAATATCTAGCGCGAGAATTTTACTCTCACCATTGCATGTGGTTGTCTTTTTAAAGACAGATCACATGTTATAATTTTTTTGTGACGGATATTCTTGAGTTATAATCAATACTAAAATATAAAATAGGTACTAACTCGATATGTTATTGACTCACTAATCCTGGTATTTTATTTCTATTGACTTCATCTTTTAGTATGGGTAACCACATCCTACTGCATTCTACCGAGGAATTTGCGAAACACAATTGGTTTCATTTATGTTGTTCTGAAGCTATTTCCTTGTGGCATTTTTATATTTTGACAACGAAACCCGATTTGGGCTTCAAAACGTTAATAAAATAATTTTTTTGGTAAAATTGTGTCTTATTTTCCATTGAAAATGCTTTCATTTAGCATAATTAAAGCCGCTTCTTTGATTTTTCGTCTTTGTATAGATTCTCGGAATGAGTTACCCATTCTTCTGGTTTTAGATAGTATTGTAGATGTGATTGTGTAAATTATTTTTTTTAATTTATGATGAGATTTTGAAGTATGAGGTTTTCGATTATTTGTTCTTAAACTTCCTTTAGTTCGCTATTGCTGTTATGTTATTCTTGTTGATTTCTTCCTTTAGTATTGGTAATTAAAGCCTGCTACATTTACATTTACAGGTTTGCTACATTATTTTCTCTTTTGAATTAATGTCTATGTTCTTTCATGGTTATTGATGCACCTTTCCATTGTACTCTGTATTCTTTGTCCCAGGTAAGTTTGCATATCCGAGATTTCTGGAAGTCTCTGTTCTTGATGTATGTTTGATGCTCATTTGATATTCACTGGTCTTGCAATTTCTCCCACGTAGAAATTGTTGCATGCACAGTAAGCTTTCTATATAATATGTAGAAGGTTAACAAGGTTAACCTAAGCTTAGGTTAGCTTGCTAACCTTAACCTTGCTAAGATTAGGTTAGGCTAATCCTCAAAACCTAAAAAATTTAGAATTTTAATTTTGGTAACAAATATCAGCCATTTGAAATTTGCCAAAAAGGAATATTTACTTTAAACTTTCATATTACAAACGTTCAAAAACCTTTAAAAGAGCGTCTTTTCCATTGCATATAAGTACGTTTTTCGAAATTACACCACTTTGTTACAAATTCCACTAAACTTCTTCTTCGTGGAAGCATTACTTAATTTTGTAGCCAATTTTATGCAAATCCCTTAAATTTTATGTAAATTTTTGCACTAAGCTCAAAATCGTAACAATAATCTAGTGTTGCTAAGCTACAATGTAGCTTAGTAACTGTCAACGTCGATAAATAATTTGCGAATTGTCATTTTCTTTGAGAATATTAAGCGTTCAACAAAGAATTTATCTTGTGAATTGTCATTCTTGATAAATATTTTGCTTGTTCCGAACCCCATAAAAAGAAAAGAGTAAATTTTAATATCAATAACAAAACAATAATAAAGAGTAATAGGAAAACTAACTGTAAATAAAACAAAAACAAAAATGAATAACCATTTTCAATTTCAAAAACAACTACACGTCATAGCTTACACCAATTTCGAGACATGTCTCCACCCTATTTTTAAATCCTTTATAAGCGTTTATTAGCATGTCTGGGGTAATTCCTCTGACGGCATAAAGGATTGCTTGTTTTAAATCTTCAATAATATGATTTAGATTTCTTTCGGAAGCTTTATGTTTTAAGAAGAAATACAAAATAGTCAAATCTGGTGACCTAGTCCATATCGTCCAATCCATCTTTCAGGAAAACACTGATCTAGCCATCCTCTTATCAGCAAAGTCAAATGTGACGAACAGCCATCCTGTTGAAAATACATTTTACTTCTTTGCTTTGCTTCAAGGGAAGTTCATCTAATTCCGGTGTTAAAAAGTTATCTAACAAATCCAAATATACTTCCTGATTTAACGTCTACTCCAGAAAATACGGTCCGATTATTCGATCTGGTAAAACAACACACCAAACATTTCTCTCTCTCTCTCTCCTGTCGTTTCCCCATTACTGAGGATCGTGATTTCTGCCAATATTCCTAACATTGTTTCTCCATTGGTCTCTATCTTCAGCTGCTCTAAGAGCTTCGCAGAATGAGTTTCCAGCTGAATGCTTTATTTGGTCAGACCATCTAGTTGGTGATCGTTCTCTTGATCTTCTCCCCGGAACGTTTCCAGAAACAATTATTCTCTCCAAACTGTCGTCACCTCTGCGAACCACGTGACCAAAGAATTGCAGAATTCGTTGCAGACATATTGTGGACAGCCTTCTTTTAATATTGAGTTAGTTTAGAATGGAACCGTTTGTCCTATGAGCTGTCCAAGTTATGCGCAGCATTCTTCTCCAGCACCACATCTCAAAAGCATCAATTTTTTGGCGCTCGCATGCGCGAAGAGTCCAAGTCTCTGCTCCGTATAGAAATATTGAGAATACAAGTAGTCCATTGAAATGTTACATTTAGTGTGCATTTCTTAGAGGAGTCAATTTTATTTCTTTAACGTGTAGAGGGGTTCAGTAGAAGCATAAGTTCAAGTTTTTGGGGTTGAGGCCCTTGTCCCCCGGCCGCCATCTTGGAAAAAGGGGTGCAAAGGGCTTTCGCGCTGTATCTCGTAAACTAGCTACCCTACAGAAAATTTAATTTCACATAAAATGAAGAAAATTAAATTTTCTACAATTTTATATCTATTACTTTTTATCGTAAAGTGGCCAACAAAAAAGTTATAAACAAACATAAGAGAAAATTTTATAAGAAATTTCCTTTTGGAGGTTATAACTTTTTTTACGTTCATTTCACAATAAAATAACATTATAGCGATTTTGTAGAGGATTTTTCAATAAACAATTTTCACTATAAAGTTGTTTAATTTTATTTATTATCTAGGTTTTACAGCGCTCCAAACTTGACCAGATTCTCGAATTCTCGTAGAAAAATAATGCTTTTCTATCTATATATTAGACGAGCGGCATTAACCGTTATGCCAACTACGAAAATCAAATTTAAGGTGAATGATCAATTTTGGTCTATTATTTATGTTTTAGAGGTCGCTGAATCCGAATATGAAGTTTATTTTTATCTAGAGTTGGTGGAACATGTTAAAAAAAATAAATTTTATACAAAACTGCCAAAAATCAATTTTGATGATTTTTCAAATTTACCTCGCTGTATCTTTGGTCGCTCTAAATATTTCCTTTTAAAAATTTTACTGTGTCATCTTTGAAGTACGTGGATAACAATGAAATTTGTCCAAAATGTTTAAACACATTAAAAAAGAGTTGTTAATTTATTAAAATTTTGTCATCATATTTCGTTAGTTTCATGTTTACTTAAAAAAGTTGAGTGACAAACTTTTTAGTTTATAATTTTAACCGACACAATAATAATAGCTATTTGTATAACAAGGGAGGAAAGTGCTACTTTTCCTCCCGAGAATGAATTTTACTGCCCGACGCGTAGCGGAGGGCAGTAATCATTCAAGGGAGGAAAAGGCACTTTACTCCCATGTTATACATATGGTTTTTCCACCTTCCTCAAATAACAAGTCCTTTTTTCATTTTTACTTAATTTATTTATGTAACTAACCAACAAAATTTATTAGAACTAAAACTAACAAGTAGGTACAATATAACTGTCAACTGTCAAATATAAGTCAAATTATTAATGTAAACATTGTTAAATCAAAATAACCATTTACTGTTTTTTACCATTCTGCAAAATACAGAGTGTTTTATAAATAAACGTTAAAATGTATAGATACTTACGTAATAGAAAATAGATATTGTACAGGGCGTCAATAAGTTATATTTCATGAATGAAATACCGTAACCTCACTTTTACTTTTCCTCCCTAGGGAGGAAAAGTACAACTTTGCTCCCTACAATCAGGTCCGGAAAAGTATACTTTCGGTAGAGGTAGGTGGAAAAATATATATTCGCTACTTTTGTGTATGTTATTCAACATTGGCTTGATCTTATGGATCTTTAGCATCTTTTACAACCAGACAATGTCCTAACTCTGGTTTTTGTTTGTAGCATTTTGTAACTTGTTACCTTTGACCTGAAGATGCTCTACAAATTTTAAAGAGCGAAACCGGTCGTCGGAAGTTATAATAAAGATTGAGAGTAAGTCTGACTTTTACTTCATTTAATAAAATATAGTTCATGAAGAAGTTTTTTGGAAAATTTTAAGTCAAAATATGTAATAGGAAAAAGTTATGTTACTTCATATACAAGCGGCACACCCCAAAAAACGCTTATATCTCGAGATCCTGACCACGGTGTGGTGAATGGCTAATTTTTATCATACTTTATGATTTTGATATCAAAAATCGTTTTTTTGCTCTGCTTAAGAATTTTGCATTTTGCGGTTGCGTCATTCTTCTTCTGAAGCGGCGAATTTGTCCTCAAACAACTTCTTGGGCCTTTTCTATATATGCTTAGAGTTATAAGTTTTATGGTGGGAAGAAAGGTCAAAAACAGATGGATAATAGCATAGGAATGTTAAAATCATAATAAATTGTATGAATAAAAAATATATATAGATAGAAAAGTAAGCCTAACTTTTGTTTTTATTGTATCCTTATGAGCATTCGAGAATCTGGTCAAGTTTGGAGTGCTGTAAAACCTATATAAAGAAATAGAATTAAACAACTTTATAGTGGAAATTGTTTGCTGAAAAACCCTCTACAAATTTGCTATAATGTTATTTTATTTTAAAATGAACTGAAAAAAGTTATAACATCCAAAAGGAAACTTGTTAAAAAAATTTACATATTTTTGGTTATATCCTTTTTGTTGGTCACTTGACGATAAAAAGTAATAGAAACAAAATTGTGGAAAATTTAATTTGCTACATTTTATGTTTTATTAGATTTTCCGTAGGGTTGGTAGTTTACGAGATATAGCGCGAAACCCCTTTGCACCCCATTTCCAAGATGGCGACCGGGGGACAAGGATGGCGACCGTAAAAACTTGAACTTAAGCTTCTACTGATCCCCCCTACACATTAAATAAATAAAATTGACTCGTCTAAGAAATGCAAGGTACGGCCTAAAAAATGTAACATTTTAATGGACTAAAGGGCATTCACCAGTCTCATGTTGATATTTTGAGAGATAGATCTGTCTTTCCAAACTTTAGTTAGGCGAATCATCGCATTTTTTGCCACACCAATACGTCTCCGAACTTCTGCTTCACAGTTACCATCGTTAGTTATACTAGACCCGAGATAGATAAAGGTGTTTACTATCTGGTATTCCTGTAATATGTTAGTCAGTTGAATAGTGTCAAATCTGTCGACCACCATTATTTTTGTCTTAGCTTTATTGCTAACACCAAACATTGACCTTCATCTAAAATTTACTATTGCGTTGAATCTTGTAATAAGGATTTTCACTAGACCAGTACCGACAGTTTTAGAATGAAACTATTCCACTTGTCGTGAACGTGTACTCATCAGAAAATAGAATATTGTAGTGAAAGATCCGGTCATTCATAGGTTTTACACCAATGATTGCACAAAAGTCAAGCCTCATGTCATAATCACAGTATTGTGAGGTGTGAATAAATTTTGGTTTGAAGGGATGAATGTTGTTTTGTTTGAATTTTTTCTGTACGTGAGCTTTGTTAAAGCCATCTTCCGCTGCTCTTTTTCATAAACTTATCTTTGGATTTTCCCTTCTGACTGCAAGACTAGGGCAGTAGCTGCATCATCGTTCTCATTATACGTCGTTTTTGATATTTTTATGTTTTCAATGGATCCTGTGTCATTGAATTTCTTTATCAGTTTCTTCAATTTATTCTGCGTAACGAGCACATCTGGATATCTTTCATTGAACATTTCAATCGCAAGTTGGTACGAAACAGCTCCAATTCTAGTCCAAGAGGCAGCGCTGAAAAATCTCTTTGAATTTACTAAAGCTAGATTTTTCACAGTTGATTACTGTGATTGTGTAGAGAAACATACTGCGGTCGGTTAAGCGAAAAGTAGAACAGGGGTTACTGAGAGGGTATCAAAGTTGCTTTCCTACGAAGGTAATTAAATCCATTTACTAAGGCTGAAAATCAGTACACACATTCTAAATTAAATATAAATAAAAGTTATTATAGTCGGTCAGCTGTATGACGGGACAGCGCCGGTCGGTCGGCCCCAGTGAATGTACAGGTTTATTCACTATATTTTGACCCCCTTGTAAACTACTTTATTTACAGAATTAGAAAAAAATGTATAATACAAAAGTTATTCGATTTTTAAATTATGATTTTTTGACATATATATCATACTAGTGACGTCATCCATTTGGGCGTGATGATGTAATCGACTATTTTTTTAAATGGGAAGAAGGGGTCGGGTGCTAGCTCATTTTAAATGTTATTTAATTCCCTATTTAGTAATATAAGAATTAACATGATTAACTATACAGGGTGTCCAAAAAACTTTTTTTAATTAAATTCATTGTTTAATTAATAATTAAAAAAAATTTTGGACACCTTGTATAAATAATGATCTTAATGTTTATAGTACTGTATAGAGAATTGAATAGCCTTTTAAATAAGTTAGCATACGACCCCTATTCTCATTTAAAAAAAATAGTCGATTACGACATCACGCCCAGATGGATGACGTCACTAGTACGATATAAATGTCAAAAAATCATAATTAAAAAATCGAAAACCTTTTGTATTTTACATTTTTTTTAATTCTGTAAATAAAGCAGGTTACAAGGGGGTCAAGATATAATGAATAACCCTGTACATTCATTGAGGTAGACCGACCGGCTCTGTCCCGTCATACAGCTGACCGACTATAATAAATTTTATTTATATTTAATTTACAATGTGTGTACTGATTTTCAGCCTTAGTAAATTAGTCCAGGGTAATAAGGTTTTTTCCATGACACTTGAACAGCCAGGATACTGAAGCGTTTTTTCGACAGGTAATACCTATTATAGCAAATTGTAATAATTTCCTGCGTAGGATTTGGCGGCCATTTTTATTTATAAATAATGAAGTGTCAAAAAATGGCATTTTTCACTTTATTTTTCAAATCAATGGAAAACAGGGAAACTTATGGTTTTTTAGTACAAATATCTTCGAGATTATGGAAAATGCTTTAAAATGACGTATTACAAAGTTTAATATACTCATTTATTGTTAATATAATTGCGAAAAAAGGTCAGAATTGCAAAAAAAATTATTTTCGCAATAACTGTTGTAAAAATTAGTGAACAGCTTTGAAATTTTTGTCACATAAGGGTTCTTTGGTGCTTAATATGTGATAAAAATTTCAAAGCGATTCATTTAATTGTTTAAATTTTATTCAAATTATTTTTCCCAGAGAGCATTTTTTTGCAATAACATAAGTCAGAAGAAAATGACGTTCGAACCATTCCACAGATGTCAAATGAAAGAGCATGAGCTATATTTTCAACTTGGTTTAAAAAAGTGAATAAAAAATGCATTTATTAGTAATAAGTAATTATGCAAAAGTATCGTAAATCTTTCCTTATAAACTTTTTATTTTGATATATAAGAAATTATACATATTTATTACAATTTTTTATCAATTATGATATAAATAACATTACTTGGTAGTTGTTCACTTAAAACAGGGTAAAAAAGTTAATTTTTTTGGAATAAGTTATTCAAAAAGTTTATAAAGAAAAATTGACGACACTTTTGCATAATTATTTATTACTAATAAATGCATTTTTTATTCACTTTTTTAAACCATGTTGAAAATGTAGCTCATCCTCTTTCATTTGACATCTGTGGAATGGTTCTAAGGTCATTTTTTCTGACTAATGTTATTGCAAAAAAATGCTCTCTGGGATAAACAATTTGAATAAAATTTAAACAATTGAATGAATCGCTTTGAAATTTTTATTACATATTAAGCACCAAAGAACCATTACTTGACAAAAATTTCAAAGCTGTATACTAATTTTTACAACAGTTATTGAGAAAATATTTTTTTTGCAATTGCGACCTTTTTTCGCAATTATATTAACAATAAATGAGTATATTAAACTTTGTAATACGTCGTTTTAAAGCTTCTTCCATAATCTCGAAGATATTTGTACTAAAATAATCGTTTTACTGTTTTCCGTTGATTTGAAAAAAAAAAGAAAATTCCATTCTTGACAGTTAATTGTTTATAAATAAAAATGGCCGCCAGATCCTACGCAGGAAATGGTTACAATTTGTTCCTATAGGTATTACCTGTCGAAAAAACGCTTCAGTACCCTGGCTGCTGAAGTGTCACGAAGAGGGTATATTTTTGTCTTATTTCCCTGGCCTAAATGGATTTAATTACCTTCGTAGGAAAGCAACTTGGATACCCTCTCACTAACCCCTGTTCTACGTTTCGCTTGATTGACCGCAGTGTGTTTCTCTACACAATCACAGTAATCAACTGTGAAAAATTTAGCTTTAGTAAATTCAAAGAGATTTTTCAGCGCTGCCTCTCCGTCTATTATACAACACTTTAAAAGATAAATTATTTGTTGGGTGCTTAACATTGTCTTGTCGAAAAATAATGTCAATTCGCAAATTATTTATCGGAGTTGACAGTTACTAAGCTACATTGTAGCTTAGCAGCACTAGATTATTGTTACGATTTCGAACTTAGTGCAAAAATTTATAGAGATTTACATAAAATTTGATACAAAATTAAGCAAGTTTTGAAAAATTTTGAATTTTCTTTCATTTTATGGGGTTTTACGACAAGCAAAACATTTTATCTAGAATGGCACTTTTCGCCAAAATTGAAAAATATTTTTTTTTTCTATTGGGCACGCCATCCTTGGACACACTGTGTATTTATGTTACTATAGAAGGTATAATCATTAACAAGCGTTTAAACTGGTGCAGATGCTAGTTTCTAAATCTTCTAATTTGTTGATTTCTGTTGATGTTTTCTAGACTAATTGAAATCAGAAGAAAAATTTCTACCTGTTACGCTTTTCTGAAGATATCTCAGAATACCAAAAAGGTATCGACACGCAGTTTTCACCGATTAAAAAATTTTTAGAATTAAGCGTACACTTTAAATTTCTTTATACTTAGAACTTTTGCATGACAGGAGAGGAGTTGTTTTTAGCAAGAGTAAATTTACAATAATCGGTTAAGTAGAAACGAGGCAATGAGTGTCTTTCTATCAAGAGCTTTCCACTCTCCCACACTTGTTATGTAAAAAGATAAACCAAAACTTATACAGTGAGGACGTTTAGGTTAGAAAAACTTCATTTTCTCGAGAATTGGTGATTTTGGAGATACATCCCGAAACCGGTCGCTTTTAATTTTTAAATTACGATTTTTTGCATATTATATATCATACTAGTGACGTCATCGATCTGAGCGTGATGATGTAATTGATGATTTTTAAAATAAGAATAGGGGCGTGTGATAGCTCACTGGAACGGTTATTCAATTCTCTATTCAGTAATATAAACATTAACATAATTAACAAAGTAAGTTATCAATCGAAGTAGCACAGAAATCGACAATAAATATCGTCTCCCTACCACCAGATTGACAACCGGTGGAATACTTTCTTTGGTTACACCTCCTGAGATTTTCAAAATTTATAAATCAAACAGGATGCCGAGGAAATTAAGATGAGAGAATTTTAAATAATTCACAACTCATCTGCTCAGCGTGGTAAGTTCCAACAAGAAAGATTCCTTAATATTCCTACAAAAGAGTAAATGAATTAAAAATGTATAAACATTTTCAATTTCTTTTCAATTTCTTACTTTGCAATTCGGAAAGGCCCAAAGTATGATACGTGGATAAGTGGGAGAGAAGAGGATATGGGACTACTGATGAGGGGGAAAAGACCTCCGAAACCGGTATAGACTCTTCCTGCACTCTCCGATTTAACCAGAGTATTATGCAGCTGCTGAATTTTTGTGTTGCAAAGAAATTGAAAATGTTTATACATTTTTTATTATTAACATAATTATTTATACATTGTCCAAAAAATGTTTTTTGAATTAAATTAATTGATACACAAAGAAGAATGTGTGTAATATATTTAATTTAAAATACATTTTGATGCTGATAAAAAGAGAAAAAAATATTTATTTGAAAAATAAACATTATTTAGAGCTTACATTCAAACTGCCAAAAGGCAGGTTGGTGACAGCTTTAACGTGAATTTAAGCAAGAAACAATATGTATTTGTCAAATAAATATTCTTCTCTGGTTTCTCAGAGTAGTATAATAGGATTTTGTAATTAAACATATTACATACGTTCTTCTTTTTCTATCAATTATTATTTAATTCAAAAAAATGTTTGGACACCCGGTATAAATAACTATATTAATGTTTATAAAAAGAACAATATTATATGTCGAGTACCTTCAAACTAAGCAAGATATGTTGCAAAAAAGATGATGACGAATGTATTTTAAGAAAAAATGAGAAGTATATAACTCCTTATACACCAGAATTTTATTGCATCGTTTTCCTTCTACAATACCTTTTACTATAGTGTTACTTCTATGATCAAAAACTTGGATGGGTTTAATATAAATTATAGAGGGCATTTTTAAATTTTCTTAAAAATCTTCTTGTAACTCGAAAATTTGTTTTGGTTTTTCAATACTATATCTCGAATAATTTTCAAGTTGCATGGAGAAAAGGAAGATTTTTAAGAAAATTTAAAAATGCGCTCTATAACTTGATAGTATTTCTTTTAAAACCTTTCATTTTAAACCCGTCCCACTTTTTAAACATAGAAATAACACTATAATTAAAGGCATTGTAGAGGGAACACGATGCATTTAAATTCTAGTGGATGAGGGGTTAAATAGACCTCTCATTTTTTATTAAAATACTTTAGTCACCAATTTTTTTTGCAACATATCTAGCTTAGTTTCAATTCAATCGACATATAATCTTGCTAATTTTAAAGGCCTTTTCAAGCACTACAAAAGGTATTGGTAGCATTATATACCTAAAGTCGACCGTTTCTCTGTTATTTTAAATTAAATACACCGATTTAAGCGTGCAAGAAAAAAACAAACTGTATTCACCTATTATATATCTTTTTGTGTTATAACTTCAAGATTTATGAAGAAACGAATCTCTTTGCTTTTTTAAAAGCTACAAAAATGTTTTATATAGTTTTTTTAGTCAGATGCGTGGTTTTTAAGAGATTCGCAAAAAACTGTTCGAAAAGGTGTTATGTTTCAATGAAAATAGCCAATTTTTAACCACGAACAACTCAAAAAAGTATTTAGTTTTCGAAAAAAAATTGTAGAACCGCTTTCGCTTAGAATTAGGTTCTCTACCCACTTTTGTAATTATTTTGAGCAAAAAATTTTCCAACCCCTTGAAGGGGTGAGAACCACCCCCAAGAAAAAAGGGCACATCGGAATAGGGTAGACTTTGAATTATTAGATAATTAGAGGCCGTTCCCAAAATTTCATTGGAATCTATGCAGTAGGATAAAATTCGGAGGTAATATCCTCTTCTTGCTCTCATTGACTGGCGTACAAGTAAAGATTTAATTAAAATGTTCTAAGCACAACTTGCTTTCCTTTGAATGTGTAAAAACTACCTAAAATTAAAAATATCTTAGATATTATATTATGTCATATAAATTAAAATGTATCATAATTATTTTCATAATCACCATCCTTATTTTGCACACCATTAATTTTTGCATAAAATATCCTTTCATCTAATCTAGCTTTCATTCTTTTCATCTTAACTTTCATTCTGGTGACATCACAACGGCTATGATAACGTCTTGTGTAGACAGTGTACTTCAAATGATAGTACTGCAAGTTCAATTATCATTTCCCAAATTTTAGTTAAAACTGTTGATTCCTTCCTCGCTTATAGACCGGTAAAAACATATTGGAACCTGTATTCCGAAAGAGTAGTGGCACAATTAATAAAAAAAAGTATTATCAGTTGTATCCAACTGATGAGAAGAGTCTGTAAATTTTACGCGACTCTCTTTAATCTCCACTATCCACTCACCATCTACATTCGATATCTAGCGCATATCCTCTTCAAAAATACGTGAAAAGAAAACAATACCTTCAATACAACAACACGGGAAAATAATGAAAATACGTTATATGGAAAGGTGTCTGTTAATTGAAAAGCTCGTCAAGTAGTTGACAAGTATCAACCCGGGAGGAGAAAAAGCGTACAGGACGCTTCGTTAATTTTCAAAAGGGATTCTTGGCTTTTGTTTTTTTAGCCCCTTTCGAGGGTCAAGTAGGGGTGCCCAACAAAGCTAATGAAAATAAAAGCGGAGTGGAGACATGCACTTACGATCCTAATGTTTTTATTTCGGTAGAATTAATATTTACATCGTCACTGCCAACATTATGACTACTTACACTGCAACACTTGAAAATTTCTATTATCTACATAATAAATATTACTTACGCAGCTTAAAATTAACGCTAGAACGTATAGTCTAAGAGCTGGGAGCGGATTTTGTGCGTGATAAGTAATATGGAAAAACTATACGTGGATATGTTGAATTAGTTGTGTACATGACTTTCACCAACGGCCGGAAACCAGAGTTGGGGCCGAGGGTAGTTATAAGGGGTCAAAGTCGCGGTTTTTATTATTTTTTTTTATGACGCTCATGATCGAGATAGTGCACCAAAATTTGGGAATAAGTAGGTCATGACGTACCTAAGTAAAATCTCTAGGGGCTCAACGCTGCGTGGCCGACAAAGGGGTGGGGGTAGGGGTGAAAATAAAAAATATAAGGGGATTTTTGCGACGTTCATGATTGAGATAGTGCACCAAAATTTGGGTATAAGTAGACCATGACTTAAATAATTAAAATCCCCAGAGCCGGAAACCAGAATGGGGAAGGAAGGTAGTTTTAAGGGGTCAAAAATTCCGTTTTTATTATTTTTTTTTGTGACGCTCATGATCGAGATAGCGCGCCAAAATTTGGGAATAAGTAGGTCATGACGTAACTAATTAAAATCTCTAGGAGTGGAACGCTGAGTGGCCAACAAAGGGGTGGGGCAGGGGTGAATATAAAAAAATGTAAGGGGTTTTTTGCGACGTTCGTGATTGAGATAGTGCACCAAAATTTGGGAATAAGTAGACCATGACATAACTAAGTAATATCCCCAGAGGCGGAAACCAGAGTGGCGAACGAGGGTAGTTATAAGGGGTAAAATTCGCGGTTTTTATTATTTTTTTTGTGGCGATCATGATGGAGCTAGTGAACCAAAACTTGGGAGTAAGTAGGTTATGACGTAACTAAGTAAAATCTTCAGGGGCGGAACGCTGCTTGGGGTACAAAGGGGTGGTAGGCAGGGGTGAGTATAAAAATATATGGGGTTTTTTTTGCCGTTAGTGATCGAGATAGTGCACCAAAATTTGGGAATAAGTAGATCATGACATTACTAAGTAAAATTTCCAGGGGCGGATCGCTGCGTGGGGGACAAATGTTGTGCCGGGTCACAAAAAAAATAATACACACTGCGACTTTGACCCTTTAAAACTACCCTCATCCCCAACTCTGGTTCCCGGCTCTGGGGATTTTAATTAGCTAAGTCATGGTCTACTTATTCCTAAATTTTGGTGCACTATCTCAATCTAGCACGTCGCAAAAAACCCCTTATATTTTTTATATTCACACCTACCCCCACCCCTTTGCCGGCCACGCAGCGTTCCACCCCTGAAGATTGTACTTAGTTACCTCATGACCTACTTATTCCCAAATTTTGGTGCACTATCTCGATCATGGGCGTCACAAAAAAAATAATAAAAACGGCGATTTTGACCCCTTATAACTACCCTCATGCCCAACTCTGGTTTCCGGCTCTGAGGATTTTACTTAGTTATGTCATGGTCTACTTATTCCCAAATTTTGGTGTACCCTCTCAATCACGAACGTCGCAAAAAAACCCCTTATATTTTTTGTATTTACCCCTTTCCCACCCCTTTGTCGGTCACGCAGCGTGCTATCCTAGGAGATTTTACTTAGTTACGTCATGACTTACTTATTCCCAAATTTTGGTGCACTCTCTCGATCATGAGCGTCACAAAAAAAAATAATAAAAACGGCGATTTTGACCCCTTATAACTACCCTCATCCCCAACTCTGGTTTCCGGCTCTGGGAATTTTACTTAGTACTGTCATGATCTACTTATTCCCAAATTTTGGTCCACTATCTCAATCACGAACGTCGCAAAAAACCCTTTATAGTTTTTATATTCACCCCTACCCCCACCTATTTGTCGGCCACGCAGCATTCCGCCCCTAGAGATTTTACTTAGTTACGTCATTACCTACTTATTCCCAAATTTTGGTGCATTATCTCGATCATGAGCGTCATAAAAAAAATAATAAAATCCGCGACTTTGACCCCTTATAACTACCCTCGGCCCCAACTCTGGTTTTCGGCCGTTGGTGAAAGTCATGTACACAACTAATTCAACATATCCCCGTATAGTTTTTCCATATTACTTATCACGCACAAAATCCGCTTCTATCTCTCCGACTAGTATGTTTTGTCTTGGGAAATATAATATATGCACTGTTACACATACATTTACCCGACGAATATAATTTTCTTTATTAGGTATTATTATTTTAGTCCAGTTTTCTGCAAAACCAGACTGTTTATATTATAGTGCAGTTTATACTAGATAAAGAGCTATTAAATGTAAGAAGTGGTTGAATACTCGAATATTAAACCAGGCCGCATTTGTAAAAATATTACTACATTTGGATGTTAAAAGGTGACTTAAATTTTTTTGCAGAAATTGCTTAAAAATAACTTATCTAATATTTGAGTTATCCTCCCACTTAAAAAGGTCCGGAACATTGTTTAAATAATCAAAATATCAAAAAATTAAGGAAAAATTTAATTTTTTTCTTCATTTTTTGATTATAACTTTAAAAGTATTCATTTCCGAGAAAAGTTGCACTAACATAAAAGTTGCGTAAATAAATTTTCTACAAAATATGATTGGTTGAAATTTTTAAAAATTGTCGCCTTTGTTGCAAAATAGCAATAATTGCGAAAAAAACTACAAAACAACAAGTATTCGCATTTCACGTTTTTGACCATTAATACTACACTTAGGACCTTCAAATTTACCACAGAAAAACTTTAGGATATAGTAAAACAATACTGTAAATTTCATTAAAATCGGTTAAAAAGATTTTGCAAAATAAATTTTGAAGTCCAGGTTTCACAAAAAAATTCATTGTTTCAAAATGTTGCAGGGCTGAAAATAAAGCAGACAGCAAGTTGAATTCTTGAAGTGAAAACTTCTTTAGGGACGTTGTGCGATTTCTGGATAGGGGAAAAAGCATTGAATTGGCGACCGTCACCGCGACCGTCATCGCTTCGGCGAAATAAATTTTGTACATATATAGATATATTATGTGTATGTATATATAAATTGTATAGAAGTATTTAAATTTAAAATAAATATGAAACCTATTTTAGGATGGGGAAAAACGATTTATTTCTCGACCGTCATCGCGACCGTCATCTCTTCGGCGAAATAAATTTTGTACGTATCTATATTATGTGTATGTATACATAAATTGTATAAAAGTATTTAAATTTAAAATAAATGTAAACTCTATTTTGGGATGGGGAAAAATATTGATTTCACGACCGCAATCGCGACCGTCATCGCTTCGACGAAGTAAATTTTGTACGTATATTTTTATAATGTACGTATAAAAATACTAATATTATTGAAGTGAAAACTTCTTTAGGGACGTTGTGCACTTTTTAGATGGGGAAAATGTATTGAATTAGCGACAGTCATCGCTTCGGCGGAATACATTTTTGAGGTGAATAGTTCTTTAGGGACGTTGTGCACTTTTTAGATGGGGAAAAAGTATAAATTAGCGGCCGTCATTGGTTCGACCAAATAAATTTTTGAAGTGAAGACTTTTTTAGGGACGTTGTGCACTTTTTAGATGGGGAAAAAGTATTGAATTAGCGACCGCCATCGCGACCGTCATTGCTTCGACGAAATAATGTTTTTAAGTAAAAACTTCTTTAGGGACGTTTTGCCCTTTTTAGATGGGGAAAAATTATTGAATTAGCGACCGTCATCGCGACCGTCATTGCTTCGACAAAATAAAATTTTAAGTGAAAACTTATTTAGGGACGTTGTACACTTTTTAGATGGGGAAAAGTATTGAATTAGCGACCGTCATCCCGACCGTCATTGTTTCGACGAAAGAAATTTTTGAAATGAAAACTTCTTTAGGGAGGTTGTGCACTTTGAGATGGGGAAAAAGTAATGAATTAGCGACTGTCATCGCGACCGTCATTGCTTCGACGAAATAATGTTTTGAAGTGAAAACTTCTTTAGAGACGTTGTGCACTTTTTAGATGGGGAAAAAGTATTGCATTAGCGACAGTCACCCCGACCGTCTTTGCTTCGACGAAATAAATTTTTGAAGTGAAAACTTCTTTAGGGACGTTTTGCACTGCTTCGATGGGAAAATAGTATTAAATTAGCGACCGTCATTGCATCGACGAAATAAATTTTTGAAGTGAAAACTTCTTTTAGGATGTGTCCTTTTTAGATGAAGAAAAGTATTGAATTATCGACCGTCAGCGCGACCGTCATTGCTTCGAAGAAATACATTTTTGAAGCGAAAACTTTTTCAGGGACGTTGTGCACTTGTTGGATGGGGAAGAAGTATTGAATTATCGACCGTTATCTCTTCGACGAAATAAATTTTTAAAGTGAAAACTTCTTTAGGGACGTTGTGCACTTTTTAGATAGTAAAAAAGTATTGAATTTGCGACCTTCATCACTTTGCCAAACTAAATTTCGTATGTATATATATACTATGTGTATGTATACATAAATAGCATAGAACGTACGCAACGCGTATATTATAATATAGGTATAGCACTTCTTTTTGGATGGGGAAAAGCATTGAGCTCGTAATTTATATCATATAAGGAGTTTTCACTTTTGTCGGCACTCCCGTGAGTGCTTTAATTTTTTTTATAGAAGAATACTATCTATTTCATTTGCAATTTGCAAAATTAAAATCGGCTGACAACCACGGCGTTAGGAATTTTTTTAAATAAACATTAATTTTTGGTGCTACGCTCAGGACAGCGGATACGTTTGCTCTCATTGGGCATTCCAATGGCCTTTGATAATGATTGATAAATTTTAATATTTAGTAAATTTCGATATAAATAAATAAATTTGTTTATTGCAAAATAAAAACACATACTCTGTCCTTTGAAATAACACATTTTTAGCAAAAACTTTCTTTGTTTATATATTTTAACTTAGATAATAAAAGTTTATTATATTTAATTAAACATATGAAATTGTTTAAACAATATTTCACAAACAATAATCACATTAGTTTGATTTTTGTGGAATTAACATATTCAAATACAACAAAATATAGAGTAAGAAAATAATATATTAGATAAATATTGGAAGAAAAGATGGAAAACAACTTGTGTGAATCAAACACCGCTGTCCTGCGCGTAGCACCAAAAATTAATCTTTATTTAAAAAAATTCCTGACGCCGTGGTACTTAATCGATTTTAATTTTACAAATTGAAAATGAAAGGTAGAGTACTCTTCTATATTTAAAAAAAATTTCAACTTACTATCTGTTTTATTTTCAGTACTGCAACATTTTGAAAAAATTTATTTTTTTTTGCGAAAGCTGGATTCCAAAATTTATTTTGCAAAATCTATTAAACCCATCTTAACGAAATTTACAGTTATGTTTTAGTATGTCACAAAGTTTTTCTGGGTAAAATATAAAGTGCCTAAGTGTAGCATAAATGGTTGAAAAACGTAGAATGCGAATACTTGTTTTTTGATGGTTTTTTCGAAATTACTGCTATTTTGCAACAAGGATGACAATTTTTAAAATTTTAATTCAATCCTATATTGTAGGCAATTTAATTACGCAACTTTTATGTTAGTGCAACTTTTCTCGGAATTTAATACTTTTAAACATATAATCAAAAAACGAAGAAAAAATCGAATTTTTTCTTCATTTTTTTATATTTTGATTATGTAAACAATGTTCCGGACCTTTTTGAGAGGGAGGATAACTCAATTATTATTATATGAGTTAATTTCAAGCAATTTCTGCAAAAAATGTGACTTGCCTCTCAACGTCTATCTCAAAACAGATGCGCCCTGGACTATATATGAAATTTACGGAAATACAAGGTAGATATCGAGCACTGAGTTTTATTAAATCTTACCCAAGTATACTGTTCCTATATGTCATTAACATTTGTCTGAATTAGGGTGTCAAATCAACTTAACATATAATATATTATACTTAACATACACTAGACAAAGGACGGACAAAGTACAGGACGCTTCATTTTCAAATTTGATTAAGGGAACATGAAAACAATGGAACGACAACTTACTGGAAATACATTGAACAACAGACAGGGTCATGAGAACAATAGTGGCGAATAGGACAAACAGATAAAAATACAAGAATCTACAGGTCGAGCAAGTCTCGTAAATTTCACGATTGCGAGCCACGCTTCACGCAACCGTGTTTGCGTACTTGTGTTTCGAGTTGCGTGGTCGTGTGGAGTTATATTTACCAATTCGTGCAATCGTACTTGAGACGCTGTGTCAGGTGAGGTGTTTGAAAATTTGTGTAACTTGATTGCTTGATTCTGTGGTGTGAAGGTGGTTAAACTTTTGTTTTATTTTTTTTTTGTTTTGTGTTTTTTTAAGATAACACAGAAAATACAAGAGGGCAGCATACTTTGCAAAACAACTGTTACAATTTGAAATCAACAAGTTGTTGTCTTGCAGGTAAAAAAAGTGACTTTTTAAAAAAATTATATCTTGGAAACTAAAAATTATTTTTATTTATAATTGAAACATGTAAAAGTATAGTACTCTCAAAAAAATTTCAGCCAAAAATATTCATTTTTGTAGAGTTGACTGCAATTTTTCGACAACAGCAGCCCTTTTTTGTGGTGAGCAGCATAACAAGTCCAGTCTCATCTGAAATCAAAGTTTCTTGTAGTTTATACCTCTGGCTAGTGAATGAACAAATGATTTTTTATTAGATGAGGTCATTTTTGTTTTATAAAAAAAAACTACTTTAAAAATGAGAAAAATTGGGGTCAAAAATGTGTTTAAACTTATGTAAAATCTTCAAATTTCATTTTTTTTAATTCCTTCGTTCATATTCTAGTCAGAGGTATAAACTACAAGAAACTTTTTGATTTCAGATGAGACTGGACTTAGTTATGCTGCCAACGCAAAAAAAACTTAAACTCTACAAAAATGAATATTTTTGGCTGAAACTTTTTTTGAGACTACCTTAAGTACTATACTTTTACATGTTCCAATTATTAATAAAAATAAATTTTAGTTTTCGAGATATATTTTTTTTAAAAAGTCACTTTTTTTACCCACAAGACCTATGTAACCCCTTAAAAAAATGTTTCAAAGAATATGTTTGATGGCCAAGATGCATACATATATTTAGAAGGAAAGTTCCTGATTTCTGTAGTATAATACATAATACCAAAGAGGAAGTAGCCCTAAGCGCCGGACTCCACTTGCGATTTGTAGTTGTGAAGATTGAACACATTCTTTCAAATAGAAGTCAATCCATGATTATTTAGTCACAAATGGATTGACTTGTATTTGAAACAATGTGTTCAATCTTCCTGATTACAAATCGCAAGTGGAGTGCGGCGGTAATAACACCAAAATATTCCATATAGGTCCATAGAAGGTACACAGACATTGAAAAATTCCTGGAATATCCCCGAAAACATGTTCCCTGAACATCCCAGGAAAATCCTGTGTCAGCATTTTAAACATTACCTGAATGTCTTATTGGAACATTCCATGAATGTCCACGAATGTTCTCTGGACATTCAAAATATATTTTGTAGACATTCCCTGGATATACCAGAAATACAGTGATGAGCGCTCTAATAACCGGCAAAATAGCACAAAAGATGTATTAAGTAGTGAGATAAAAAGACATGAAACTAGTCGAGCTGGGAAATTTAGCGATATTAACTTATACATTTAGATTGTATTGATTGTGTACCACCTTCAGACGTATCAGACGAGTTTGGAAACTACCACTGTCACAGTGACAGTTTTAGTTGACATACTCCTCCGATATGTGTAAAGGTGGGATCAATATAACGTAAATTTAAAGGTTAATTTCGCTAAATTTCCCAGCTCGACTAGTTTCATTTCTTTTTATCTCACAACTAAATATGTTGCCCATATTTTGCCGGTTATTAGGGCACTCATCACTGTACATCCTTGCTGATGTGACAATACCTCCTATCTGTTTTTTCATGAGTTTTGTATGAGAGATGGAAAAACATGTTTTAAGGTCACCTCCTGTGTTCATATGTAAGTTTTGACTTGTTTTGTAGTTCATAGATAGTTTAATTTACTACAAAACAAGTCAAAAAATATCATATGAAAACAGGAGGTGACCCTAAGACAAGTTTTTAGTCTCTCTTACAAAACTCATGAAAAAACAGATAGGATGTATTATTACATCACTGACGATATGTGGCCATACCAAATAATACATCCTTGATAAATATAAACATTTTTATTGAACAAAATCTTTTCATACATTTTTTTAATGCAATTTACTGATATTCCTAAATATTTCAAAAAAATGTGTCACATTTGCTTTGTAAACCTTTCTTTTGCCTTTCGTAGCCACATATTCCGTTTCCTTCCTGGTTTTTTGTAGACCACTTCTCTCAGCTGATTCTAAAAAAAATAAAATAAATGGTAATTTTTCTATCCTTTACAATTAACAATCAGAAGAAATATTATTTACAGATAATGATATGCATAATAATAATAGGTTTGTTCTAGCATCAGTTTGAAACCATCAGCGAATAGTGGACCAGCGCGAGTAGAGGGGATCGCACTGGTGACTGTATTATGTTCTTTTACTGACCAACTGTTTGCTGATGGTTTTTGACTAGTTTGACTGTTTGCTAGAACAAACCTAATAATAATGAATATTTTGTATTTTGACAATGACATCTGATGTGGAAGTCAAAACATTAATAAAATTATTTTTTCAAGTTAACCTTCACATGCGCGTCTTAAAATTGTACTTTTAATACTTATATCATAAATAACTATTAAAACTATCTTAAGAGGAAACAGTATCGATCAACAGGTAGCGAAAATGTGTTCCAAGATTGCGGCTGTAATTTTGAATATTTTTTCGAGATATTTGGCACACATATTCGTAATATAATAAAGAATGGCGGTACAGAGCATAATTTGAAAAATATATTATTATGTGGAAATTACTCTGTAATTAAATACAATATTAAAAAAAGGAGCCTGTACCGCCATTAAGACGAACAAAAAAATACACTTTCTTCAAATACAACTTTTTTATCCGATTTTGTGTTATTTTGGAACTACTAAAATTTTTTATTTCATTAGTAGTTCCAAAATTACACAAAATCTAGGCATCGGATAAAAAAGTTTATTTGAACAAAGTGTATTTTTTTGTTCTTCTTAATGGCGGTACAGGCTCGTTTTTTAAATATTGTATAATTACAGAGTAATTTCCACATATTAATATATTTTTCAAATTGGGCTCTGTACCGCCATTCTTTATTATTTTACGAATACGTGTGCCAAATGCCTCGAAAAAATATTCAAAATTACAGTGACAATCTTGGAACACGTTTTGGCTACCTGTTTATCGCTACTGTATTACCTTAAAACATTGTAATTTGCTAAACCAGTATATTTTACTCTACTACTACTCTACTAGCTACCTCATTTTCCACTGTTTCTAAAGACTTGTTTACATGGGTAGAGTTTTGAGGAGAGTAGAGTAGAGGTAATACTCTACCAAAAATGGCTTGATACCATTCACATGAGGAGAGTACAAGTATAGTACTGATGCTAGTATAGTGAAACCGATTTTTGTATTTTTAAACACTCTTGATTATAAGTGCACCTTAAATTCTTAATTTTTTGCTTAAGCTCGTTTACTCCAAAGCCCCCTTTGCCATTCTTTCGACGATTTCATCCTCCGCAGCTTGCTGCAAACTTTTATTTCTGTAGTATACACTACCTAAATTCCATAAACACTGGTATTCGCCGTATTATAGCTCTACAAGTTTTAAAGTTTCATCTTCGGTGAACTTCATTTTCACTATTTACACAAAACACAATTCCAGCCAGAATGACAGCGCCCCCATGTACTCTCCTACCTACTCTATTCTGCCATAATTGAGCGTGTTCCATGGGTAGAGTGTGCAGCCGAGTAGACATTTTGGCAGTAGTGGTGGTCATAGAGTAGTTACTTTGCCATAGGTTGCTAGTCACTCTACTCTATCAAGTACTTGCATCATTATTCTACCCGTGTAAACAAGTCTTAAATCTACTGAATGAAAATCTACTTAATCTTAATCTACTCTTAATGAAAAATGTCTAAAATCATTTACCCACCTAGTATTGTTGTAGAATTTAAGACAGTCCAGTGCCTTATAAATAATTTCAATATGAATATTTTTTCCTTTAATTCTCCTTTGATATTACCACTCCATTTTAGATTTTGGGGAACTGGTGCCGTGACAGTTAGTAGGCATTCGCATCGGGTAAAATTTTTTGGAAAATATGAAAATATACATTGTTTTAAGCTATTTTCCCGAAAAAAATTTGCGGATTACTCATTCATTTAAATAAAAATCAACTTTAAAAATTGGTTTTTTCCATACATAACCTTACTAATTTCAGACATATTTTCCCCAAATAGAAGTGTATATTTTATATTTGTAGGTACTGACCTTTTATTTATATCTTATTAATCCATATTAGTGCGGTATAATTCATTATTTTTATTAGAATACTGGATTATATTGAAAATATTATAATCCAACAAAATTTTAAATTCTCTCTGTCAACATTTTTGCAATCAAGTAATCAAATTCACAACACAAAATCACAAAATGTTTATGACATTTAGATCGACATTCGACAACGACTGTGCTAGGTTGCCAATTTTTATCGTAAGGTTTTCTGTTTCAAATATTGATGTAATTTAAATAAATCAAAATATCTTTGGAATTTGAAAATTTGTCAAAACAAGATTAGTTGTCATTCACGTTTAGTATCGAAAAATGGATGTAACTTCTTATTTTGATATTAATAATATCACACAAAAAAGCGATTTAGAATTAATCCAACATTTGCAAAGTGTTTGATTAATTAAAAAACAGTTTAAGTGCAAAGAAAGACAGTGTCGCCGTTTATGTACGGTGAGGTCAATGGAGAGATACAAATTAAACTATGTTTATTAGGGTGGGTTGTGATTGCGCGCAGCGGTCAAATACCTCCTGCGGTTCTCTCACTCTATTACCCGTAAGTTAGGTTTGGACCGAAGGGTTAGGTCTTCCTCCTTTCTGACCGCTGCGCGCAATTGCAGTCTGCCCGTTTATTAATTGTAAACAGCCATTTATTATGTAAACTGCCATTACCATTTGCCAGCTGCCAATGTCAACAAAAAAAGAAGAAAATGTCATTGTCAGCTGTCAATGTCAAAAAAAAAAGAAAAAAATGTCACTGTCAGCTGTCAATGTCAACAAAAAAAAAGAAGAATCTATCATTACCATTTGTCAGCTGTCAATGTCAACAAAAAAAGAAGAAAATGTCATTGTCAGCTGTCAATGTTAACAAAAAAGAAAAAAATGTCATTGTCAATGTCAACAAAAAAGAAGAAAATGTCAATGTCAACAAAAAAAAGAAGAAACTGTCATTACCATTTGTCAGCTGTCAATGTCAACAAAAAACGAAGAAACTGTCATTACCATTTGTCAGTTGTCAATGTCAACAAAAAACGAAGAAACTGCCATTACCATTTGTCAGCTGTCAATGTCAACAAAAAAAGAAGAAAATGTCATTGTCAGCTGTCAATGTCAACAAAAAAAACTGTCATTGTCAGCTGTCAGTGTTAACAAAAAAATGTCACTGTCAATGTCGACAAAAAAAAGAAGAAACTGTCATTACCATTTGTCAGCTGTCAATGTCAACAAAAAAACGAAAGAACTGCCATTACCATTTGTCAGCTGTCAATGTCAACAAAAAAAGAAGAAAATGCCATTGTCAGATGTCAATGTCAACAAAAAAAACTGTCATTGCCAGCTGTCAATGTCAACAAAAAAAGAAGAAAATGTCACTGTCAGCTGTCAATGTCAACAAAAAAAAAAGAAGAAACTGTCATTATCTTGTGTCAGCTGTCAATGTCAACAAAAAAAGAAGAAAATGTCATTGTCAGCTGTCAATGTTAACAAAAAAATAAGAAAATGTCATTGTCAGCTGTCAATTTGTAACAAAACATTAAACGCCAACAAAGTTGAAGAAAACTGTATTGTTAAATTTGAATTGTTTAATTACTGCATAGTAGGTGGCACTAGCAATAAATATAAAAATTATGTCACACTTTAAAAATCCCTAGATTTCAAAGATAAATCGAGAAAAAACCCTCCTGTACCGATGCCCGTACGGTCCAGGTTTGGTTAGGTTAGGTCCATTTCCCCCATAGATATATAATACTCTAGATTGCGCCCTGCGATCTTAAAATGGGTGACGGTTGCGACAGAGATAAATGAGCCTATTTGGTCGGTAGTCTCTTTTTAATTTAAGGGGAATATCGACGACGTGAATATCCCACTTTATCGAGTAATATGTGTTGACAGTTGGAGCGGGTGGTGACGGGAAATGGTCTTTGGTCTTCGGACGTGGATAATCGTGGTTCGAATCCCATACCCAACTTTACTTTTTTTATTTTTATTTAATCAATATTGCGTTTATTAGATATTTTTACATCTGAAAAATGGACCTAAGTAAATCTAGCAGATAATAAATGTATGTATAGTAAGTTAATATTGGAATACATAATTTGTGAACTGCATAGTAAAATAAAAGTCATTCGTTATTAATAGATATAAATTCGTCATTATTCGAATGATGTGAATGTTTGTTTTGCTTCTACTTTTTTAAAAAATTGTAACAATAGTTTCATAAATAAAATAATGTCTAATTACTTATAATTGAATCGGTCATTTCAAAAACAGCAAAGTCCACAATTTTCAGAAACTAACTTTTTGAGAGGAATAGACTCCTTTAAGATAAATGTTGTGTGCAAAAACGACACCAGTCCAGTAAAAACATTAGGAACAAAACTACAATATAACTCTGAATTTTGATGTCATTCATTTCATCCATCTTTCGACTATATAGTTAGTTTTCTTTGCTCTTCTGTAAAATTAGGAATATGTGACTCATGTTGTTTTTGAAATGACCGATTCAATTAATAAATCGATGGTACATACATTATGTTGATATTAATTATTGGTAATTTTTTACGAATATTTTTAACAATTACTTTATACTATTCTACAATTAACTTATTAAAAAAATAACATTGGCTTTTATATTTTTAAAAATCTATAGGTATCTACACAGTTTTTCTTATTTGTTATATATTTCTTTGCATAGATTTACTTTAGAGATGTAATAATATCTAATAAACGCAATATTGATTAAATAAAAAATAAAAAAAGTAAAGATTGGTATGGGACTCGAACCAGGATTATCCACGTCCGAAGACAAACGACCAGTTCTCGTCGCCATCCGGTCGAACTGTCAAACCATCTAAAATACTCGACGACAGAGTAGGATAGTGACGTCGTCGATACTCCCCTTGAATTAGAAAGAGACTACCGACCAAATAGGCTCATTTATCTCTGTCGCAACCGTCACCCATTTTAAGATCGTAAGGCGCAATCTAGAGTATTATATATCTATGATTTCCCCACAAAAATGCGTCAAAATTTGTTACTTGTAAAACTAAAATTTTTTATAGATTTGGCAACATCCAGCAACGTCACATGTAATTATCAATATGGCGGTCTAAAAAAGTGTATAAAATCCAATTTTCAAAGTCTTTTATTATGAAAACTAATGGATAATCCGCAAAATTTTTTTTTGAGAATAGCTTAAAATAATGTATATTTTCGTATTTTCCAAAAAATTCCTCTCATAGCGGATGCCTACTAACGGCCACGGCACCAGTCGGCTGGTTTTCCTATAAGATTAAAATGTTAACATCTTCAAAAATCGTTACTGTTGTAATTGTAACTTACCAGATATAAAATGATTACAGCAGACAGGACAGGAAAATTTTCATTTCGCTAGTAAAACCTGTACATTGTATTGCATTTAACCATTGTTGTCTCTCAGATACCTTATTTAGTTCAGTTTAAAAGTGAACTTTATCTTGACTTTGACTTTATCACAATTACTTTGCATTTCACACTTCAAAACACAACACCAATGATATTATCTTTCTAAATTAATACTTCCAGAGAAAATGTTAAATTAATCTTTGTACAACACAAAATTACAAAGAAATACAACTAAAATTATCTAAAACTCATTAAGAACAGATAGAATAAGATTTATCTTTTACACCCATTAGCCATATTGACATATATTATTATGAATCAGTAGAAACGATAACGATTATATTTAAATTTGGTAAATATAACTCCGCACGACCACGCAACTCGAAACACAAGTACGCAAACACCGTTGCGTGAAGCGTGGCTCGCAATCGTGAAATTTACGAGACTTGCTCGACCTGTAGATTCTTGTGATAAAAATCGGCAATCAATTTTTCGTGCTTCCGACAGTTGTGTCGGTGTCGGTGTCATGTGTGTGGGATGGAAGTACCTTAATGTTCATTTTGGAGAATGGATAGGCAGACGAGGACATGACGAGGAATCGTTGAGTGGCCCGAACCGCCATGTCATCTGACACACTGTGATTTCTTCCTGTGGGGTCATCTCAAGGATTGCCTTTTTGCAAGAGGACCACGCAACCTTCCCTACTTACAATTGAAGAAGAATTTGAAAATCTTCGCAGACTGACGTACTTCACCGGACATGCCTCTCCGTTGCGAAAGGTTGCATTAAATGCATTGATCAAGATGGTCATCAATTTGAACACTTAAAGTAATTCATTTTGAACCTCTTTTGTAATTTCTTTGAATAAATTCACTTTGCCGCTGCATTTTTTCGCTTAATGCAAATTTGTTGCCTGACTTATGCCGACTCCCGTAATATATCGGCTTTTCTATGGACTTGGTCGACAGTTGAATGTCTTTCTCGAAACCCAAAATGGTATGATAGAATTAGAGCCTTGGCGTGTATTACAGGTTCCGGCCTTTTCAGCAATAACTTCGGGTATTGGGACCGTGCAAGTTCGGCAAAGCGACCTCTATTTCTACGCTCTGTACTTTTATTCGCACTTTTAATTATATTGGCCAATTATATTAGTCCTGGTTGCTGGATAATTGTCAAGACCATAGTCCAAAAAAATAATAAGAAGAAAAAAATAAGATGCAGGTTATGTTTAGCAAACGTAAACAATTGTATGTAGTAAATAAAATCCGTTATTAAAATGCAGTACTGCAAGCAAAATACAATTAATTAAATTTACCTTTATATAATAATTGCATATCATATCAATATTGTGGAGCAATATATAATTTTTCTGAGTCAATGACAGAAGGTATGAAATATACGTCAATTTTACAATTTCAATTGACAATATGAATTATTTAAGATAGTTGCAATATTTCTCCGCGACTCGCGCACGGTCGTTTCTCGTTTCCCTTTCCAAGTACTTGCACACCGCGAATAGCTTCGAAATTGCAGATAGTAAGGAAATCGGCGTACGATGATATTTTATTTGTGCCTATGTGTGCTTTCACCCTTCTTTGGGTGAAAACATATACATTCAAAAAAGTCCGGAAATGGATAAACTGACTAGTAATTCTAAGAAACTTTTATTACATAGCATTTTTCACTAAGTTCATACTTTTCGAGTTACTTGCGAGTAAATATGTTCATTTTTCAACAAAAAAACACGTTTTTAGGCGATTATTTGCAAATATGTAATTCAAAAAACAAATATTTTACCGAAAAAACATTTTGAGCAAAAATATAGCTTCTAAAATATAATATTTGAATCATATTTTCTTTGAATGCAATACTAACGAGGGATATATAGACCAATTATATTACAACGTACGATAAACACAAGTGTATTTTCCAATTAGTTTAGAATATCTACTTAGTTGTCCTGAAATGGAAATATTTAAATTACTGATAAACTACTTAAAAGAAACATTTATGACAAGTCATACAGTAAACAAGTCATTTATGAAGTAAGTATAAATTTAACCAAATTAATAAATTAAGATAAAAATTAAATAAAAATCTGTGGCTAACGGACCTACATCTAAGCAATCTTTTCACATACACATACACACACATAGCTTCTAAAAAAGTAAAAAAAACGGTGTACGTATGAAATCTCTAAAACCAGTAGAAGCAAAGTTGTTGCTAATTAAAAACAGGTTCATATCCGTCAAATTTCAAAGGGAATATTTCAACGTGAAATAACCAAAAAATGATGAACTTCTTGGGAAAGCTCATTACAATTTTTTTAAAGTGTTTATTTAAAAAAAAAATATTTTGAAAAAGTGTTTAGCATCAAAAGTATGCAAGTTACGCTCAAAATAAAGTTGATCCCTTTTTGTTGGTCAAAAAACTCGGTAAAGTCGCCCTCTAATTATTAGCATCTTAAATAAAATTAATCGTTACCGCTGCATAAGTTACTTTACTTATGTATTATTTATATGATCATGATCTGTAAGTTTTATCGGTTCAAAGAAATTTTAATAAAAATTTGATTTTTAAAGTAAATTTTCTTAATTTTTAAATTTTGAAAAATGCTTTTTTTTTCAAAGTAACTTAAAATTTGTTAGTGATAGTAAAAATATCAAAGAGCAAAAAAATGTAGGTATTGCTTTTTTGAATATTTTGAAGTTTTTGTTTTTCTGTAAGACAAAAATTGGTTAAGATGTGGCTGTTCAAAATTTGCATACACCCGTGATTATTGACTAGTTCAAGCCCTTTCAACTCTCAAAACCTTTCAAAAGAAAGTCGGCTTTGCTTTTCTGAATATCTTGTATTTTTTTGTTTTTCTATAAGATAAAGATTGGTAACGATTTGGTGTTTCTAAATTTGCAACCACTCGTGATTAGTGACTCACTGAAGCCCTTTCGACTACAGCCCCTTAAAAAATAAGCACTTTGAACCGATGAAACGTGCAGATCAGATAAATAATACATACACGAATAAAGCAACTTGTGAAGTCGTAATGATTAATTTCATTTGGGATGCTAATTAGGGGGTAATTTTCACGATTTTCTCAACAAAAAAAGGGAATAACTTTATTTTCTGCGTAACTTCCATAGTTTTGTTGCTAGAAACTTTTTTAAAAAACAAAAATGCAGCTTTTTTATACACTTTAAAAAAGTTTTTATGAGCTTCCCCAAAAAGTGCTTCTTTTTTGGGTTATTTTACGTTGAAATATTCGATTTGGAACTTGGCGAGTATGAACCTATTTTTCATTAGTCACAACTCTTCTTTTACTGATTCTAGGAATCTCATACATAGACCATTTTTTTTAACTTTTTTATGGGTTATAATTTTGCTAATTGCTAAGAAAGTTTTTTTCAATAGATTGCTATTTTTTGAGTTATTTACAAGAACCGTCTAAAAACGTGTTTTTTTTTTGTTGAAAAAATGTACATATTTGCTTGCAAATAACTCGAAAAGTATTAACTTAGCGCAAAATATATATAGAACAAAAGTTGCTTAGAAATAGTCAGTTTATCCATTTCTTAAATTATTTTGAACATACATTTTGTCACACCCGAGAAGAGGGTGAAACTCACCACCATGAAAAAAGCACACATCGGCACAATATAACTTTTATTCTTTGACATGTTACCAATGTGTACGCCAAATTTCATGTCAATCTAAGCGGTTCTGTAAAATTTATTTTGCAATAATTTACCGTCAAGAAACGTACTAAAAGTGTAAATAATGTGGTCAACATTTTCAAGTAAACTGATTTTTACTTAAGAATGAGACATTGTCATACATACGTTAGTTAATCTGAGAATAATTTTGGCAAAATCTTTACAGAGTTGTATTATTCTATAGTAAAAATATAATTATTTGTGTCACAAACTAAATACACAAAACTCCTAATATAAATAAATTACCCACAATTTGCCACCATTTTTCACGCATTTTCCTTTACCAAAATTTAAATCGAAATTTCGTTACCAAATTGTATTACCAACCACATTTATACATACACTATTTAGCATAGCATTAAGAAGCTCTTTATACCTTGCTTGATTTCATACACTAAAACCTTCCATAAGTTAAAGATAAGAAGTATATTCTATTCAACTCACAAATAGAACAAAAACTTAGATAATGCATACCTTTCAAATTACAGTCGAACCCGCTTATTGGAATAGCCTTTGTACCAGGCAAAAATATTCTTATAACCGGGATATTCTAATAACCGATTATTGGTGGCTAGTCGAAATAAGTGTACCGAATATACGTAATAATATTATTTACATACTATGCCAATGTGTAGTTTTACATACTATGCCAATATGTATTGTTGTGATCTTGATTATTGATATGAGATAATAATTTTATATGTCATTTAATTTAATCAATGCTTTAATAATAATCTAATTAATTTACCAGATCATATATCAATATGTTTTCAATCTCAGGGCTTTTTATAAAATTAATTACTTACATACGTGGCTTCTAAGTATTTCTTAATGGTTCCTAATCGGGATAGGAAAGAAAAGAGTAAAATAATAACACATATGGGTTACAATTGTAATCAAATTTGTTTATTTTATTTAAATGGCAATCACTGCTTAATGTTTGCTATATCTTATTATTCTTAAACATAACATTTATACATGGGAATCTTATTTCCTTTTGATTTCCAATTGAAAGTTTTTATTAACATTTAACTATTATGATTCATCAGCAACAATTCTATTTAAGTTTGATGAAGCTTTTCTGATATTATTGATTATGTTTTTTCAATTTTAAATGTGGTATTTACTACGAAAAACCCATACATTCATGTCCAAACAAATGAGACTGACCTTTTTCTGGTGCACTGAGAATGTCTTCACACAAGACCCGTTTCCTGCTATCCTTGGCTGCAATCAACACCTCGTCCTGGCTTCCAGTAATGTTCTCCTCTGAAACTAGCTCGTATAGCTCTCGTTTCCTGCTTCTGTCGTGATGCTGTGTTCTACCTTTTTCGATACTGCAATCAGCTACCGGGAACTCTTGGCTCAAGGAGGTTCTTTTACTCTCAACCTGGCCTACCTCTCGTTCTACGATATATACTCCACACTCACGGAACTACACCGGCTTTCTCACTCTCCGTACACTACCGTCTACTACTCGACTTCACTTCTCGACAGCTCAAAACATTCTGATCTCTATTTGTCATTCATTCCCCTACTTTCTAAATATCCCTTCCAGATTCACAAATCAAAATTCCACCACCAACTCTCATTCGCAGTATTCCTCAAAACCAATTTTTAAACTTTCTAAATATGCTTAATGGATTTCAAAGAAAATAGTTAATTCCCATTCTAAAATTACTTTCTACTATATACAAATTTTAATGACATATTCTCTATTTCCACTTAGTCGTATTTAGCATCGGCTAATGATCGATCCTTCCGCGAACAACGATAATTACCTATTATCGATTTCACTTGAGTCTTATTTAATCACTTCTTAAAATTAAATATAACAATTTGTTGTATACAGGTTGTTCTAAATTTATATGCCCGTGGTTGAGAAAATTGAAAATATTTTATATTAAATTGAATTTTGTCTATAATTATCAAATTTTAATTTTCATATCAAATAGAAATATAACAAATCCCCGCCTTGTATTCGATAAAATTTATCTGCATTTTTAAATAAATTTTCTCGAGGCAAAACCAACTCCCTGTATATTTCCTTACTTTAATCTACGTCTTATATCCTAACTTACTATCTACTTCATGTAATTCTGTCTTTTATTCGTGATATTTGTATACATCGTGAATATTATAAATTCCTCGGATCTTTTCCGAGTTCCTGTGCCTCAACTCATAACTATTTATCCCATTTTCATTATTCACGATATACGGGCCTTCGAAAACAGGCATCAACTTTGCGCAAATGCCCACAGGAAGATTTGATACTCGTAATGCCCTCACGAGTACTTTTTCACCCTTTTGGAAAGTCACTGGTCTTCTTTTTCTATTTTGTTCCTGTCTTTGGATATATTTTTCGTTGCTTCGCCGTAATCTTCTCTGTACGGTTTCAATCACCTGTTGATATTCTTTTGGCTCTTGGTCTTCCCATGGCCTTATCGGCAGTACACCCTTCATGATGTATTCTGGGGTCTCTTTTGTTACTGTGCTCGGAATTGTATTTAGATACCTTTCTATTTCCGCCATTTTCCTGTCCCAGTGGCGATGTTGACCATCTGTTGCAATGCGAAGAAATTTCGTCACTTCCTGTATGAATCGTTCCGAAGGATTACTCTGTGGATGCCTGATGCTGACAAAATTTGTCTCTATTGCTCGTTCTCGAAGTTGTCCCTTGAAACGATCATTTCGGAAATACGTTGCATTGTCCAGTAGAATCTTTTTTGGTGTTCCTACTATGGCTATAAAATTGTCGATTTTTCTTAATATTTCTTCCCCCTTTGTGGTGCGGCAACTATATAATTTTACGTATTTTGAAAACACATCCACCATTACCAGAATATGTTTGTTCCTTTTAGTGGTCATAATTAGATCGCTTAACATATCTATTGCTACAATGTCTAGTTTGTTTCGGGCTTCAATATTTTTGGCAACATTTTCGTTTTTGAAATTCCGACTCTTATATTTTTGACATACATCGCACTTCTGGGTAATTTCCTTTGCAATGCGGTAATCCTGTCGGCTTATGTAATTTTCCCTAAAAACGAGCCAAACTTTTCTGCTACCGATATGCCCATTGTCCTCATGTAATTTCTTTATTATCTTTTCGGCCAATGTCTGTGTCACTAAATATAGTTCCTTTCCGTCTATTCTCTTAAAATATATGTTATTTTCTGCTTCTGCTCTTCTTTTCTCTCTTTCCTCTAGGTCTTCCTGGTTTGTCCTTATCTCATTTAACGAATATATCCCTTCTTCTTGTATTAATCTATTTAGTCCCACCTGTAGAGTAATTGTTTCCTTTTTTCCGGTGTCCTCATCCCGTGTTAGAGCGTCGGCTATTATGTTGTCTTTTCCTTTTATATATCGGAACTCAAAATCATACTCCTGTAATAATAGAATGCCTCTATGTATTCTATTATTTACTAATCTATTCTTCATGATATGTACTAAAGCTGCATGGTCTGTTTCGATTGTGAATTTTGCTCCCAATAAGTAAAACCTCAATTTGTTTACGCAATATAGTACACTGGCAAACTCCAATTCTGTAACACTATATTTTCTCTCATGTGTTTTAGTCACTCGAGATATAAAACATATCGGTACTTCTTGGTCGTTTTGTATTTGAGACAGAACTCCTGCAAATTTTTGTATGGACGCATCAGTTCGGAGTATAAAAGGTAAATTGTAAATGGGGTGGTATATTTTCGTTCCTTTTGAGAATTCTCGTTTTAATGTTTCGAAAGCTTCCTCCTGTTCTTCTTTCCAATTCCATTTTATTCCTTTTTTAAGCAATTTTATCAGAGGGATTTCCTTTTGGCTCAAATCGGGAATCAGCTTTTTAAAATAATTTATCGTGCCAAGAAAACCTCTCAATGTTTTCAAATTCGTTGGTCTTGGGTATTCATCTATGAGCTTGACTCTGTCTTCGGCTAATCTTACTGTTTTGGTGTCCAATTGAAAACCCAAATAAATGACTTCTTTTTGAAAAAATTGACATTTTTCAATGTTTAATTTCAATCCCGCTGTGTCCAATTCTTTCAGAATTATTTCTATGTGTTCCAGATGACTCTGAGTATCTTGTGAAAAAATTAATAAATCATCGATATAATGAACTATGAAATCTTCATGGCGATTCAAAATGGTATGTAGAGCTCGGACGAGTGCAGCACAAGCACTCTGCAATCCAAATGGCACTACCTTAAACCGGTAGACAATACCATCAATAGAAAAAGCGGTGTAGTTTCTACACTTTTCAGCTAACGGTATCAACCAAAAACTGTGTTTTAAGTCAATTTTCGAAAATATGTGTGACCCGGTGATTCTTCCAAAAATGGCCTCGATGTTTAGAGGTGATTCATATTGTGATACAGTGTGCTGGTTGATATTCCTGGCATCTAAACATAATCTCAATTCTCCATTGCTTTTCTTTACTATCACAATCGGGTTAACATACGGTGAATCACATCTTTCGATGATTTGATCTTCCAACATTTTATTTATTTCTTCTTTCACCTCTTGTCGATACTTGTATGGAATCGGGTAAGTCTTTGATCGAAAATTTCCCAAGTTTTTCACCTCAAATGAATGTTCGTACTTTTTCGCCACTCTGTTTTCCTCATTGATCAAATTTTCGTAGTTTCTTAACGTCAACCGCAATTCTTTTTCTTTCCCTTCTCCACATATCAATTCTCTGTCTTTTTTTTCAGATTCTTCACACATGTTTACCGTGCATTCTGCCTCCTCGTTTGCATATACCTCCTCTTCAAATACTACTGTTTCAATCATATTCTTTTCACTTTCATTTTTTAGCTTTATTTCTTCTTCTCCTGAGCTCGTCTCTTCTTTTGAGGAATCCCAGGTTTCCTTTGTTTCTGATACTCTCAAACTTTCTTCTTCTGGGCTCAACTCTTCTTTTGAGGAGCCACAGGTTTCATTTTCTTTTATCCTTTTCCGACCTTTTCTCCTTTTTTTTCTTTGTCCTTGCTTCGCTGCCAAATTCATTTCCACTGTTTGTTCTTTACCTGATTCGTCCGTATTTTGTTTCTCATGTTCCTTGTCCTGTTCTTTTTCTTTTTCTTCTGTTAGTTTCATCGTATTATTTTTAAAATCTATCACTACATGTTTTTCTGCCAATTCGTCAACTCCTACTATCATGTCATGTGACATATTTGGCATTATTACACATTGTAGTGCATACATATTCTTACCCAGTCGTACCATTACTCGTATGCCTTCATTTATAGTTGCCAATGTCCGTTTGTTTGCGCCCACTAAATTTACCCTAGGTATTTTGTAAATTAAATTTGTTAAGTTAACTTCTTCTATTAGTTTTCTGTTGACCAATGTTATTTCAGATCCAGTGTCTATCATAATTTTAATTGGTTTCTCGTTGATAAATCCATCCACAAATTTTAAATTAACTCCATTTTTCTTTTCGTTGTTTCCTGCCAATTTAATAAACTCCTTGGGGTGACAAAAGATTCCTGTTTGATTTTTGGTTTTTAGTGAGCGCCGTCGTGAAAAGACGCCGGTTGCTCATCGTTGTTTATATTTTCGTCATACTGTCTCTCTCCGTCATATTCATCTGTCTGGGTATTATTTACTTCTCTTCTATTTTCTCTTGGTCTGTCGGATCTGTTTCGGTTTTCTCGATATCCCTGTTCATTTTGTCTACCATTATTTCTGTTTTCTTGATTTGAGCGTGTGGTGTTTCTATTCTGGTATTCTCGATTTCTATCCTCATTCCATTGCCTATTTCTTTGTTCATAATTTCCTCTTCCGTTGTCTCTATTTTCGTTTTCCCTTCTGGGATTAAAATCTCGTCTTGTATAGTCCCTCCTATTTTGATTTCTATCTCTGTAATCTTGTGTTTCTCGGGGCCTGTAATCTTCTCGCGACCTTCTTGATTTTCTTTCTCTTAGACGTGATTCTCTTATTTGTAGGAATTGGCATAAACTATCTATGTCTTTGTAATTTTGCAATGTGATATGGTCTTCCAGCGTTTCTTCGAAATGTCTTGCAATCAGTTCGACTAATTGTTCCGATGAGTAATTATATTGTAAATGTTTTGCATTATTGTAAATTTGTAAAGCATATGTCCTTTCTGATACACCCATCCTATCACTGTATTTCCCATTTTGCAATTCCTTGTTAATTTCCAATTGTTGGACTTTTCCCCAGAAATAATTCAAAAATTTTTGTTCAAATTGTTGCCAATTGCCGAATTCTTCTTCTTTACTATCGAACCATAGGCTTGCTTCATATTTGAGATGGTTTCTGATAGTTTCTTTTGCTGTATCGAAATTTCCGATGTGTTGTATTTTCTTTTTCAGGCTATTTATGAACGGCACTGGGTGTAATCTTCTTACATCCCCGCCAAACCTTATCTTCACGTCATCTGTGCTATGTATAACCATTTCTCTTCTTTCTCCTACATTTTGTTGAATATTGATTTCCGCAATCTTTCTTTCCATTTCTTCTCTGTCTACTTGAATAGCATTTTCCAACTTGTTTTCCAAACTTTCCATTTCTTTTTTCTGGCAATTCGTTAACTCCTTCATTTTATTTTGAATTTTCATTTCTTGTTCTTTCATGTGGTCTTTCATTCTCATTTCTTGTTCTTGCATGTGATCTTTAATTTTCATTTCATACCTTCCTATGCGTTCCTCCATTTTCTTGTTGTTCTCTTCTATTGCTTGTTTCATTTTTTGTTGTGTTTCATCCATTTTTTGATCCAATTTTTGTTGTGTTTCATCCATTTTTTGTTGTGTTTCATCCATTTTTTGATCCACTTTATCCATTTTCTTTGATGCTTCATCCATTGCTAGTTTTGTTTCCTCCTGATTTTTATCCATTGTCCTTTTTGCTTCATCCATTGCTTGTTTTGTTTCTCTTTGATTGTCATCCATTGTTCGTTTTGCTTCATCCATTTTTTTTGACTGGAGTTGCATAAGTTGTAATATCTTTTCTAATTCTGACAATTCTTTTTTTCCTGTTTCCATGATTGTTGTGTTTAAAATATCTTCTTGGTCTGAATTATTTTCTTGATTTGAATATTCTTTTTGTTTTTTGTTGTCTTTGCTTTGGCTTCTTGTCACAGACATTTGTTTTCAAGAAGTACTGTCCCCGCCAAATATGAAATTTTACTAGTATGTTACCAAGACGACTTTTTCTCACCCAAATATTATAAATTGTCAATAAATATATCAAATGTAAATATCGTAAAATAAAATATTAAATCAGTTATGTAAAATTTGTACCTAAAGAGATCTAAAATTTTATGTTATCAAATGTAAGTATCTCACTTTTTACCACAGGCATATAAATTTTCAAATACCGGCTTTACTCTTTCTATCCTTCAAATTTGCCACTAGAAATACTTTACAATGCCCTCCACGTTGGACGACAGTTGTTGTGATCTTGATTATTGATATGAGATAATAATTTTATATGTCATTTAATTTAATCAATGCTTTAATAATAATCTAATTAATTTACCAGATCATATATCAATATGTTTTCAATCTCAGGGTTTTTATAAAATTAATTACTTACATACGTGGCTTCTAAGTATTTCTTAATGGTTCCTAATCGGGATAGGAAAGAAAAGAGTAAAATAATAACACATATGGGTTACAATTGTAATCAAATTTGTTTATTTTATTTAAATGGCAATCACTGCTTAATGTTTGCTATATCTTATTATTCTTAAACATAACATTTATACATGGGAATCTTATTTCCTTTTGATTTCCAATTGAAAGTTTTTATTAACATTTAACTATTATGATTTATCAGCAACAATTCTATTTAAGTTTGATGAAGCTTTTCTGATATTATTGATTATGTTTTTTCAATTTTAAATGTGGTATTTACTACGAAAAACCCATACATTCATGTCCAAACAAATGAGACTGACCTTTTTCTGGTGCACTGAGAATGTCTTCACACAAGACCCGTTTCCTGCTATCCTTGGCTGCAATCAACACCTCGTCCTGGCTTCCAGTAATGTTCTCCTCTGAAACTAGCTCGTATAGCTCTCGTTTCCTGCTTCTGTCGTGATGCTGTGTTCTACCTTTTTCGATACTGCAATCAGCTACCGGGAACTCTTGGCTCAAGGAGGTTCTTTTACTCTCAACCTGGCCTACCTCTCGTTCTACGATATATACTCCACACACACGGAACTACACCGGCTTTCTCACTCTCCGTACACTACCGTCTACTACTCGACTTCATTTCTCGACAGCTCAAAACATTCTGATCTCTATTTGTCATTCATTCCCCTACTTTCTAAATATCCCTTCCAGATTCACAAATCAAAATTCCACCACCAACTCTCATTCGCAGTATTCCTCAAAACCAATTTTTAAACTTTCTAAATATGCTTAATGGATTTCAAAGAAAATAGTTAATTCCCATTCTAAAATTACTTTCTACTATATACAAATTTTAATGACCTATTCTCTATTTCCACTTAGTCGTATTTAGCATCGGCTAATGATCGATCCTTCCGCGAACAACGATAATTACCTATTATCGATTTCACTTGAGTCTTATTTAATCACTTCTTAAAATTAAATATAACAATTTGTTGTATACAGGTTGTTCTAAATTTATATGCCCGTGGTTGAGAAAATTGAAAATATTTTATATTAAATTGAATTTTGTCTATAATTATCAAATTTTAATTTTCATATCAAATAGAAATATAACAGTATATCATATATGTACACCTACATAATCAGTATATGTAAATGGTTTTAGGTCTTTTTACGTCAATAATACAGTAGTGTAACTACTACTTATCTATGTATGTGTTAAATACCAAATTACATTATATTATATATGTGAATGAATACAGTAGCAGTAGGTAATTAATATAAAATGTATGCAATATGTAGATATGTAAATATTTTCTTATTAAAATGCATATAACAAAATAACTTATTTTTTCTTGAGAAATTATCGGTAATTATAGCTTTTTGTTGTTAATCCGTGCGGTCATCCTTAATCCATTGGTTGAATGGAACTTTTATTGGCGGCAAGAAATGGATGAATTGAATTTAACAAAGCCATAAGCCTCTCTGGGTGAATTCTAAATAAACTGCTTCTACCAATTTTATAGCAGGCAACAGTGCCTTTGTGTAGACAAATAAAAATTACTTTATGACTCATTCATTTGTCGGCTAAAAATCGAATTGGTACTCGTAACAAAGTAATAAATATTTATTACCCTAATAATATCTAATCCATAATCCTTGACGACTGACCATAATAACCAAACATATTTTAAATTTTTAGTAAAATTGTAAAAAAAAATAGTCGTTGACCTGCAAAATATGCTAATAAGCGGTATTATCTAATTAGAACCTATTCCAATAAAAGGATAAATTTATTAAGGAGTAAATGGAAACGTTTCGGGAACTCGAATTTATATTCCATAAACCGGGATATTCCTATAACAGGGATTCTAATAAGCGGGTTCGACTGTATTGTCAAACAATTTTTTGGTGCTCTTTTCTGTATAGGTTGTCGCTTGAATGAAGTTATAAAAATTAGGGTTTTGTTACAATTCATGTAACATGTTTAATTTTGTTTAAATTTAATTTTAAATTTCTTAAAAATATTTTCAATATTTCGAATTAATTGCTATCCGTTGTAGTTAATCGTAGACAGTACCGCTTTCTGTCAACTTGTTCCGATTCTGTCTTTTTAAACGCGTGTCGCTTCTGCTAAGAATTTAGTTGTTGTGTTCTATCAATTCCTGTATGTGTGTGTGTAAGTATGCTAAAGGGCCTAGCCGGGTAAGATGGTGAAAAGTGCCCCCAACTCGATTTAAATTCCATATAGGCCACTTTTTAGCACATATAGAGGAACTCACTTTCTAAAATTTTTAGCCCCCTAGGTGGTCACGTGACCCCCCTAGAGCCTAATTAGGCTTTTTATGTTTTTATTTTTTATCTCAGCCGCATCGAGAGCTAGCCAAAAACTTTATTTAAAAAAGTTGTAAGTTTCAAAAAGATCTATATGAAAAAAATTTTTTTTTATTTTTTTGGCGGGAAATTCGAATTTTTAGAACAATTTTAAACTTTTAAATAACTCTGAAAAAAAAACTAAGGCACTCGTTTTTACGAAAATCAATTGTAACGTGTATTTTTGCACAATCTTTCACCCTGAATTTTTTCAGATTTTTAAAATTGGTGAAACGTACCTTTAAAAATAAAAAACCGCATTTTTTCGGTTTTTTTTTTCGTTTTTTGATACAATTTTATACATATTTTTCAAAAAAGGTAACACCGTCACTAGAATAGGTAAAAAACTTAAAAATAATTGGGGTTTGCTTTATAAAAATTTTTTGTAACGCCATCCATTTTCAAGATACGGGGCGTTGAAGAAAACAAAATTTTACACATTTTTTACGATTTTGCTGAAACTACTGGCAACATTGTAATAAAACTTGGCGGGTTTTAAGAGGTAGTTATTGTGCATGTTTTGACATACAATTAAGGATTTGATATTCATCATTGGCGCTCATAGGGGTAATGGTCTGAACTTTTTAAAGAATAAAGATAGTACGCCACTGACATATTTCAAATTAACAATCGTTTTTGAATTCCTCTTTCAATTTGTGACAAAAAATCTATCTTCTTATTTTTTCATACGACGCGTCATTTTTATTCAAAAAATAAAAGATCTTAATCCTTACAAAGCATTCGAACTTCTAGTAGTTTCTACATCTACATACATAAACTCGTACATACATTATAAAAATTAATTCGAATACTTTGGAAGCGTTAAGATATTTTATTTTTGCAACAAAACAGCACGTCGTATGAAAAAATAGGAAGATAGATTTTTTGTCACAAATGGAACGAGGAATTCAAAAATGATTGTTAATTTGAAACATGTCAGTGGCGTACCATCTTTTTTTCGTTAAAAAGTTCAGACCATTACCCGTATGCGCGCCAATGATGAATATAAAACTCTTAATTGTAAGTCAAAAAATGCACAATAACTACCTCTTAAAACCTGCCAAATTTTATTGCAATGTTTGCCAGTAGTTTCGGCAAAATCGTAAAAAATGTGTAAAATTTTGTTTTCTTCAACGCCCTGTATCTTGAAAATGGATGGCGTTACAAAACAATTTTATTAAGCAAACCCCAATTATTTTTCATTTTTTTACCTATTCTAGTGACGGTGTTACCTTTTTTGAAAAACATGTAAAAAATTGTATCAAAAAACGAAAAAAAAACCGAAAAAATGCGGTTTTTTATTTTTAAAGGTACGTTTCACCAATTTTAAAAATTTGAAAAAATTCAGGGTGAAAGATTGTGCAAAAATACACATTATAATTGATTTTCGTAAAAACGAGTGTCTTAGTTTTTTTTTTTCAGAGTTATTTAAAAGTTTAAAACTGTTCTAAAAATTCGAATTTCCCGCCAAAAAATTTAAAAAAAAAATTTTTCATATAGATCTTTTTGAAACTTACAACTTTTTTAAATAAAGTTTTTGGCTAGCTCTTGACGCGGCTGAGATAAAAAATAAAAACATAAAAAGCCTAATTAGGCTCTAGGGGGGTCACGTGACCACCTAGGGGGCTAAAAATTTCAGAAAGTGAGTTCCTCTATATGTGCTAAAAAGTGACCTATATGGAATTTAAATTGAGTTGGGGGCACTTTTCACCATCTTACCCGGCTAGGCCCTTTAGATTTGTTTCTTTGCTCTAATGAGTTTTCTTTTTTCCTGTAGAAGAAACACCAATCAGGTTAGGGGTGAGCCCTATATTCGTTAAGGCCGTTAAGTAGCCTAATCCTGTCTCTGGATATATTTTGAGGATTACCTGCTACCGGTTTAGAATTATATTCTGGATGGAGTGACGAGTGCCTCCATATTATTTCTGGTTTGTTCCCGTATTGAAGATATTTTGTATGGTTTCTTCCCGTATTGAGGACATTTGGAAGGAATTTGGTTTGGGATATGGATTTTATGGCTTCTACCCGGCTTCGAGCCCGATTTTTTTATGTTTCGTTGGGTCCACGTGTCATGGAGCATGGCAGATATAGCCAAATTAAGTACAACATATTGTGTTAATTTTTGAGCCTGTTGGGATATAATCTGAGCTTTAATTACATGTTTTTTTTTTAAATATATATATAGCTATTCTGTGTGCGTTAACATATGTAACTTTTTATTGAGGTAATGTTTATCGAGTGCCCAGGCAAAAAAATATCATGTAATTTTTTGTCTGGTTGTTATAAACAATTCAAAGGTTCATTATAGATTTGTACCAATCAACCTTGTAACTACCTTGTTAATATATTGAAAGATTTTTACGTTTTTGGTTAGATTATTTGCCATTAACCCATTTAGCGCCAAAGGTGCGAAAACGCACCATTTTTTTGTAGAATTTTTTTTTGGCAATTCGTTAATTTTTTTTAAATCTTTGTATTTTTTAAGCAACCAGAAGATATAAGTGTAACTAAATTTAATTTTGTTTAATTTCCAAACTCATGCTTTCATCACAAAAATATTTTCTAAATGTCCGACATTTTCAATCCTTCGACGCAACTTTATTTTTACTGTAGTAATTTTATCGGCATAACACTTTTGTGGTCAAATAAATTAAAACATTATTTTTTTAACCTATTTGTACACCAATTGTTATAAAAATACAAAAAAAATAATTTCTGAATCATCAAATCTCGTGTTTGAAAATAATGGTTCGATAACGAACCATTAGCGGAAGTCGACATATAATCCTGTCTGATCAGGAATAAGTTCAAGGTGATGCACAGGCAGTAATTTGTTGGGATATTTCTTTATTATGTGTAAAAACACGTATCCACTATGCTTTCACTCCGAGCTCCTGCAACTGCTCCACATAGTGGACACGTTTGGCGCTCCCGGGCTGTGCAATTTTGCGCACTCTGCCTCGGCGCTCCAATCTGGGGCGGTTTATATGTAAGGGAGCGCATACCGTATCGATTGGAGCAGTTGCAGGGAGCGCGGAGCGCAAGAAGTTCGTGAACATAGTGGATGGTTGGCGCTCTCGGACGATGCAACAGTGTGCGCTCCGCCTCAACGGTCCAATAGGTGGCGGTTTATATGTAGAGGAGCGCATGCATGTAGATAGGAGCAGTTGCAGGGAGCGCGGAGCGCAAGAGGTTTGTAAACATAGTGAATGGTAGACACTCCCGGACCGTGCAACAGTGCGCGCTCCGTCTCGGCGTTCCAATTGGTGTCGGTTTATATGTAGAGGAACGCATACCGTATCGATTGGAGCAGTTGCAGGGAGCGCGGAGTGCAAGAGGTTCGTGAACATAGTGGATGGTTGGCGCTCCCGGACCGTGCAACAGTGCGCCAAAGACCGTGCGGCAGTGCCTCGGTGGTCCAATATTACGAACATAGTGGATACGTACCTTTAGAAAGACGGGTATTCTGGTATTCAGTTTTGTTATAATCTAGGGTGGGGGAGGGGGGGCTCCATAAGGGAGGATGTGTAGTGTTGTAGACAGTAGACAATATGTGGATTCGTCGAATTTATGCAACTGGCACAGTGCAATATACAGGATTGGAAAGTGTAAACTTCAAATATCTAAAATAATTTCTAAAAAGGATAGAGGGACGTTCGACTTCATTTTCGACAAAGAAGCTGAAGAAGGTGTAGGCAATGTTCTAACCATATTATTTTTGTTTATGAAAACTTCCAGGTCCATTTACACTCTAAATGTTTTGAGACTTTTCACAACAAATAAAATTGTGTATTTCAATTTTTATATCTCATTTCCGCTAAAGGTTCGAAAACGAACCATTTTGTTGTTGTGACACCTGCCATTATCAATGTGTAAAAAAATTTTTTTACGAATGTTTAAGTTTATTTTACTCTAGTTAATCAAATATATTACATATTATTGCAGTATTTCTTTGCTTGGCGGTTAATGGGTTAATTTTTGTAAACGTATTAAATTATTTGACACTTTTTATATATTTCAAACTTATAGTCAAAAGGATATTTTTAATTCTCAATAAATGTAGTGATAATTTTCTATAAAGGTACTAGTTTTTATTCTAGCCCTGGACGTATGTATTTGTTCAATAGGGATCCAGGAACCATAAATATTCTATTTGAGTTTTGGTTTAGAGTAGAAATTTAGTCAATTTTAAATACCTTGATGGTATCCTCGGAGTAAAATTTTTTTCTAATAATTGAATACCTGGCGCCCTTGAAGAATATTTATTGGTGAATTGATTCTTTTGAACCTCTTAAGGAAGAAGCAATTTCCCTAAAAGTATACTCCCCTTGGAGATGTAAGAGTACTCAGTATACTTTCAGTTTTGTAGCCGGAGCTTTTAAATTGTCCAGTTTTGAGTAGTAAATTTCTTCATTCGTAACAGCAATTTTTTTATTCCGTATGCAATCTTTATTTCATCGCGCAATGTAATAGTGAATCAAGTATTTATTATGTTCTTGCCCAAATTAGTCCTATATTTTTAAAGGATATTGAAAAAAAAACATCTGTTAATTAGCGCATTTAAATATTGATTGTAATTATAGAATAATTTAATTATACATAAGACTGAATACATTCTGTCATTAATCATGTTTGATTGATTCAATTAATAGGTAAACTTGATGGATTTGCATTAATAACCATATAATTTCGCATTCATGATAATATTACTATAGAAATATACTAAATATATATTGATAATAATATTAGCATTGACCACATATATCAAGAAAAAAGAACAAACAAATTCACATTTTGGTTGGTGACATAATGCAACCTTGTTTTAGTTATTGGTTTGTTTTTAGTGGTTTTGTTGTATTTGACTGGTTTTTAATCGTGATATTTGTATTTACACTATGAGTGCCCCAATCAGGTATATTATTGCGTAACTTTTTTCCAACAATTTCAAATAGTTTATCAGTACATCCAGTTGAAGTGTTTTTTAATCTGGAAATGCAATATGCACTTTGTAGGTTAAATATTCTCTTCGTATTTCACAATTTGTCTTAAAATGAAAGCATTGTCATTAGTAGACGTAAATAGTTTTTTGTAATGTGTGATTATCCATCATTAAAATTTATTTAATACATATTACCAAGTAAATGTATTTTATTATTACCATCTTTATTACGTTCATATACAAGTTTAAAAATGTTAAATTAATTTGGATTTCTTTAATTTATGAAAATCACCACGATATAATATTAAAAGAGCTCCACTTCTACCAGTTCAACCATATACAATACTTTCGATTATAATATGTAGTCAGGAATATCTTAAAAATATAAAACAAGAGGCTAGTAACTCCTAAGCCTCTGAGTATTTTTTTTTATTTAAACTACATATCGCACCTCCGCTCAAAGTCAAAAAAGCACCATAAGTCAAAAAAGCAAAGTCTCGAGAAAACGACGTTTAAAGTTTGTCCTACAATATTTTCGGGTTCAATTCAAAAACTATGAAAATTACAATAATAACTATTTTAGTCAGTTACAATGGTTTTTAGAGCTCTATAAAATAGCTTAATAGGTATATTAAAAATATTTAAAAAAAATCCACAAGGAAAAGAAAATTTTTTTCTGTACTTGGCTGTATACCATCAATCACAAAAATTTGAAAAAATCCTTTGTAAAAGGTATAAATTTTTTATTAAAAACCCCTTTAAGGGCTACATCACAAAAACGTTGTGTTCGTATCAAAATGTATTAAAAAATGATAACAAAAATAATTAATATAGTCAAAAATCCTAATGCCAAATTTTTTAAATTTTTTGGTTTATAAACATTTAGAATAACTTTAAAAATGTCCGTAGCAACAATTTTTTTATATTATATTCGAAAAGATAGTATTTAAACACGAATTTTCAAATAAAAAAAAGTTATCCTCAGTTCATTTGGGACAAAGTTAGCATATGTTTTTTTTCACAGCTAATTTGTTTATAATAATTAAGGAATCTCATTAATGCCATTTTAAAGAATGGGATTTGTATCTTTTCTTAAAAGATTGGCACAAACATTGTACCTTCACAGCACCCTATACGATTTTTCAAAAATGTAGTTCAAACGATTACTAGGGTGAACCTATGTACAAATCCACCTAGTTAAAATACCGAAAAGCAATTTCAAACGAATATAATTTTCTGTATCTCCGGATCAACTCAATGGATTTCTAAAAAATTTCTAAAAAAAATCTATTTTTTTTATCATAGTATCATTAATGATCATAGAAAAACTTCAAGTACACTTTAATAAATAAATGATTCTTTTCTACAACAGTGTTAAAAATGCAATTTTTAGCACTCTATGCGAGCGTTAAAAATGCTACTTTAAGGCACTAGTGCTTTAATAAGGCACTAGTGCTTTAAAATTTTTTTAAGGCACTGCAGTTCGTATTGACCGTATATGCAATTTTGATGTAATGTCAAAAAAATATAAAATTGGAATATCAGTCAAGTTCAAGTAAAAGTTTTTGTAGATATTGTCCTGTAATTACGTTTGTAGAAAAAATATTGTATGCTATGCGTGTTAAAAAGTACATTTTTAAGGCACTCATGTGAATTGCAGAACTCGCTTTCGCTCATTCTGCAAACTTTCACATGCGTGCCTTAAACGTGTACTTTTAACACTTATATCATAAATAACTATTATTAGATAATATTTATTGAAGATCATTTATTTATTAAAGTATACCTTAACTTTTTGTATGACTAATAACGATAGTATGATTATAATCATGAATTTTTGAGAAAAAATTATTTTTTCAAAATTTTTTTAAATAAATTAGACTGTTTATTAATTAATAAATGTCTAGACAAATTGCATATTTGTAATGTACAGAAAAATTACATACTAATTAAAAAAAGAACGATCAAAATATATTCAGTAGATCCCGAGAAAATTATAGTCGTTTTAAGTTGCCTTTTTTAGGTTTCGAACTCGTGCATTTGTCGGCTCCCACCCCCTCATTCACTTACCACGACTAGTCACCAATTAATCGACATTTTTAAAAATTCGTGTAAAATACCAGCTTTTCCTATGTAAAATGATTTTTTCTACGGACAATATTTTTAAAGTTATTCTAAATATTTATAAATTACAAAATTTCACAAATTTGGCATTAGGATTTTTGACTATATTAGATACTTTTTTTAACTTTTTTTAGTACATTTTGATACCATCGGTTTTCTACTTTTATTTGGCATACGCAGAATTGCCCTATCTTTATGATTTTCTGTCTTATGTTATTGCAAAATAAAGGCCTCTGGGATAAACAATTAGAATAACTCTTAGACTAATTAATGTATCGGTCTCAAATTTTAAGGGTTTGTTAAGTACCCCAACTTTGGGTGAAACACTAAAGTTCTAAGGTAGGTTTAGTAAAAGTTATTAATAAAGAACGATTTTCACTTATTTTGCAGTTTGCGTAGCAACAAATTAACTTTTTAACTTTCAAAAATCGGTATTTTTAAGGTTTTTCAATGTTCTAAAAAATTAAATTTTGTAATTTTATATAAACTATTTAGCTTTTGAATGGAGTGCAAAAAATCGAAATCGAAAAAATCGAGATTTTTGCATTAAATTGTTAATAACTAAAAAAAAGACGCGAACTCTAGGCAGGAAACAGGTAGGTTTTCTTCCTATAGCTCTACAATAACTAAAAAAGTAGTTAGCTACCTGGATCTTTGAGTGTCCCGAACATGGTCTATTTCTAGGTTATTACCCTGGAGTAAATCTAAAACGACTAACAATAACAAATAAACTAAAGCTAAATACATACAGAAATAAACTTTCTTATAGCTTTTGTTTTTTAAAACAAAAATAGGAAAAATAACCTTCAGTTAAAGGAAAGATAGCGAGGTAAAAAATATATCGCATACATATACAAAACCAAACTTATATGGAATCATCATGTATTTGAAACCTGCAGCTATTGGAAGCTGTAGGTGTAAATATTTCAGTTGAAATGGAAAGAAGAGGAATTCGTGTGCCAAATGACTATATAGCAGGAGAAAGTCACGGAATCCCGAGTTATCCTGGTAACAGAAAATTGATCACGTAAATTTTTGTCTTTAACACCAAAACTGGAACATTGGAAATTGGCATTGTGTGCTATTTTCAAGCGATAGTAGGATATGTAAAAGCAGATTATTAACTAATTCCTGTACTTAGAGGGCGAAGAAGACAAGCAAGAATAGAAACTGACAGATCTGTTCACAAATATAAAAGAGGCAGTATCATGTTCTGGGGAGGCATTATGTTCGGTAAAAAAATAGTTTAATTTTCATCCAACTAACTTTAATAGCTCGCATGTGTGTTAATTTGGTTCTATAACCTGTAGTTAGCCTCCTATGGTATTATAATATCACCCTGTACAAAAGATGTTTAAAACTCATTCAAAGTCATTAATCCATGTAGTATCTGTTCTTGTATCAATAACCGCAAGTAACATTGAATTGTCATGTTTTGTTATTATTTAAATGTGTATATAAACATTAACTCGGTCGAGAAAGATGATTATGATTATTGATGTAGTTGGAAGGTATTCACGTATAGGATAGGTCAAGTTAATATTGTAAACAACTTATGTAGTGAATCATCGGCTTCGAATTAAATATAATGTTATCGGAAAACCTGAGTTTTAATTAATTGGGACCAGAAGGCATAACAACACACTATTTAATACACTCCTGAGAGATTCAATGGAAAAAAATAATTTAGCATTAATTCGCTTAAAATAGGTAATAAAAAAAATATCAAAATTATTCCATATAAGTTTGGTGGAGTGTATTTTTAGATAAGGCTTCTTCTTCTTACAGTACCGTCTCCTATGGGAGATTGGCTATCATCAAAGCAATTTTAACTTTGTTGGCTGCAGCTCTGCACAATTGTATTGAACTGCACCCGTACCACTCCCTTAAATTTCGCAACCAGGAAATCCTTCTACGTCCCACATTTCTCTTCCAAATTTTTCCATGGATTATGAGCCTTATCAGGGAGTACTTTTCCCCTCACATTATGTGGCCTAGATATTCCAGTTTTTTCATTTGTATTGTTTTTATGACTTCTCATTCCTTCCCCATCTTCAGCAAAACATCTTAATTTGTTACTCTATCTCTCCATAGTATCTTCCACATTCTCCTGTAGCACCACATCTCGAATTTCTCAATGTTTGTGATGTTTATTTTTTTCAGTGTCCAAGCTTCCATGCCGTACATTAGTACGGAGAAAACATAGCACCTTAACATTCTCGTTCTTAATTTCCAATTTATGTCCCGGCAGCATAGGAACTTTTTCATTTTGATAAATTATTGTCTCGCTATTTCTATTCGCCTCTTAATTTCTCTTGTCTGGTCATTAGTATCAGTAAACCAAACCCCTAAGTATTTGTAGGACGTAACTCTTTTCACTTGCTTAGTATTTATGGTTAAATTCACATCGGTGTACAATCGCTTCTTTGTTACAATTAAAAATTTAGTCTTTTTGATGTTCAGTTTTAGAGCATACTTGTTGGTATGAGTGTTTATGAGAAAAGACTTATAAAGAACTAATTTGATCCAAATAAATAACCGTATATCGAGGGGTTCGAGCAAAAACCCGGTAAATACCAAAATTATGAAATCCGGTATTCTTATTTCTGCTGTAGTAAAAACACGTCTCCTACCACTGGTAAATGTTATTATTTGATATTAACATTTTTAAGCACAATCTATATATATAAAAGAAAGTCGAGGTTGTGTTAGTTACACCATTTATAACTCGAGAACGACTGAACAGATTTTTATGAAATTTTACATGTATATTCTAGCGGTCTGGGAATAGGATAATATGGAGTTTCATACCCGTACGTCATAAGGGGTGTTGCCCCCCCTGATATATTTTTTTAATTTTTGGAAAAACCGTTTTTTACTATTTTTATGAGATGTAGAAGCAAAAGATACATACAATCCTAAATTTTCAATTTTTTATCTCAGACCGTTATTTTTTAATAGCCATTTAAATATTTTACATCTATATAAAAATTCGCCGGTCGCAGTGTTTGTTACCATACTCCTCCGAAACGACTTAACCGATTTTTATGAAATTTTGCAGGTATATTGGACTGTACTGGGAGTAGGTTGCTGTCTATATTTCATACCCGTATGTCATTAGGGGGTTGCCCATGACGCCGTAACTCTCACAATAATGACGTGAAAAATATGAAATTAAGTAGGTAGACTCCTTGCTGAATTCCGAGCAGAACCGTACTAAAATTTTTTGTCTAGCACAATCGGTGTCCGAAATACAATATCTCAAGCCGTAGGAATATTCTGAGGACAGAAGAAGAACGAGCGACAAATTTCATAGAAGAGAAGTGGCACAGTTTAACTTTGGGACTCAAATTGGGCAAAATATGAATTTTTTAATTTTGCGAAATTTTCAAAAAATATCTCTAAACGGAACCGTAAGCAGGAGAAAAATTCTGAGCACACGAAAAGAACAAGCAGCAAATTATAAAATTTTATTTAATTTTAATTCATTTTGTTTAATTTTATTTAGTTTAAGTATTTTATTTATTTTTGTTTATTTTGTAAAATTTTATTTAATTTTAATTCATTTTGTTTAATTTTATTTAGTTTAAGTATTTTATTTATTTTTGTTTATTTTATTTTATTTCATTTTATTAAATTTTATTTATTTTTATTAGACTATATTTTCTTTTATTTAATTTTATTATTATTTTTTAATTTATTTATTATTTTTATTTAATTCTTTTTTAACTTTATTTAATTGTATTTAAGTTAATATGATTTTATTTATTTGTATTTAATTTTATTCAGTTTTTTTTATTTTTATTTACGTTTATTCAATTTCATTTAATTTTAATTTACTTCATTTACTTTTTATTTAATTTTAATTGAATTTAATTTTATTTAATCAACACCTATAGACTTGGAATCTCCCCGAACCTAATAATAAATAGATGGTTGTTTTGAATGTAGATATAATAAAGCTGTTATATTCATTATAATATAATCAAATTTAAGATTGTAACTGTTGCACTACAAACTTTATTTTGTTACTTCTAACTAAACTTTATTATTTCAAACATCATGTGTAATTAATTAAAAATAATAATAAAACCTCATTCACATCGAGCATTTTTGTTTATTAATTACGAATTCCTTTTGTTAATTTTAAGTTTATTGTATACAACAGTTTGTTTTTATCTATTGAGGCAGTACGAAGTCTGCCGGGTCAGCTAGTAACTAATAAAAACCAAACATGGTAAAAACCATTCACTCATATTTTCAAATAACACCAACCCGATATATAACTTTACTGATAAACATACTTTGTTGTGAACATATTTATAATATGAGAATCCGGTAGAATCATTTATCTTCTTTTTCCTGTGTAAAATTACTAATTTTATTAGAAATATTTCTAAGTTAAAAACTGATAATTAATTTTATCGGAGATGAAGATTACAAAATTGTTCATCTTGACAAAATATATTCATGCGAAAATCCGATAAAGAAATTTAGACTATGTTAGTTTATTAAATTTCAGCACACTTTTTTCCTGCAAAAACCCAGTAAAAGATGGCGTAAATTGACAATTGAATATTACGAAAACAAAAAAAGCGGTTAGAATGGGGCTATATTTATAATGAAAAACAAACTCAGAGCTTCCAAGGTACCACAGCAAATCAATTGTAGTAAATTTAAGTTTAAGTGTACTGAAAAGTCGTCTGAAGACTATTGAAACTCTGTAAAAATTACTGGAGTCTAGTAGTAGTAGTTTAGTCTAGAAAATGTTTTATTTTGTACAATATAACTGTTATACTAATTAGGACTAGACTTGTCCCTAAAACTTCCCAAAAAGGAACGAAAATTTAGTAAGAAATGTTTCTTTCCACTAGCTTACCATGAATGAATTCCAGTTTGTCAAGTTTTTTAAAAAACGCTGTGTATATTCTCAAATGATATAATAAATGCTGTAGCTAACAGTGATTCTACTGGATGATATTCTAAAGAGGACAATAGCGGAAAACGGTAACCAGTTAATAAAAATATCAGAAGATATTGGTTTGAATTAAAAAAAAACTCCTACTCTACGCCCTAAAAGGCTAAAACAAATTTCATCCCAAAAAGCAACCATAGACTTACCGGGCAATTTACCAAAGTCGTATAAAAGTACCTTTCCAATAAGTGAAGCAAAGAAAACCGATTTGATAAAGATGTGCCAAGAAAATATTTTCCAGAAGAAGTGCATGCTTGAATAACAAATTTAAAACCCGGTAATTATATCATAGATCGAATTCCAGACGTAATGATGTGAGAAGAATCGGAAGAAGACACATTTTACCATTTAATTTTCTACAAAGAATGCAGATTAATTTATTTTTGTTGGAATAATATACAATTAACTTTTACTTTATAATTAAAAAAATTCAAAATAAAAACCAATAAAGTCAAATGTTATACTCATTTAACGAGGTAAAACCCGATAAATATCACGTTTCATTTTTTTTGTAAAGGCGTTTTTATAAATTAAACTTAAAATAAATTATTCTAACTAAATATTAAATTCACTACGATTTGGCTATAAGAAATATTTGATAAAACTTCGTATGACGATTTTAAATCTTCTTCAAACTTCCTAAAATCTTTAATCGCGATTATCTCTAAACAATGGTTTTGTTAGTTATCGGGTTTTCTCGAACCTCTCGATATAAAGTGTTGCATTTTTTGGCCATCACTATATTTAACCTAAAAAAATCGAATAGTTTTTTTTTGGTAGAAATACGTATTTTCCAGAATAAATGATTCATTCGTTTATTTCAGTAAAACCCGCTTAATTTATTTCTAAAAATAATAGTTATAGCTTTAATTGTCAAGGGAGAAAGGTGATTTATTGCCTGAATTAAGCATCTTTATATATTTTACAGATTTGCGTATCCTCTGTCACGTTTCCAATATTATGATCCCTTAAGCGTTATAATAAATTTTAAAAACAGTGCAGTAGAGCGAAGAATGCTAAATGTGTAGATGTAACCCATGCACATACTTTTTGTTAATATTACATACATAATAATCAATTTAACCAATTATTACAAAAAGGTTTATAGTTAATATAGGCCAGCAAATTAAGCATTTTGGCTCGCAACTTTTTCGTCCAGCATGTATTTACTTGAAATTTTCACAGAAGGTAGGGAATAGTCCAAGGATCATTTTATATAGCATGCTGCTGTACGCTAAAACCTTGGGGGTGGTTGCCACTCCATCTCGGGGGTGGGAATTTTCTATTAGATTTTAACCATGTAAATCGATCTAAAGGTTGGTTCTAAGAAAAAAATGTTTTTTTTTTGCATTTTCTTCGTAAAATTAATATTTTTCGAGTTATTAGCGGTTAAAAGTAACAGTTTTTGCGACGAAAAAATCCACCTTTTGAGGGTTTTTTGAGAAAAACTCGAAAAATGTACATTTAATCAAAAATACTGCAGGTATCAAAATTGTATCTTTTAGTAACACAACCCAAATTATTTTTCTATAATATTTTTACGACCAATAAGAACCGAGTAACGGCATGTTAAAGGTTACCTTTTTTCGTCAACTGCATAATTTGAAATATTCAACGCCAAATAACGGGAAAACTTTGGACTTTTCGAGGCATAATATTTAACTGAGATGTTTTTTCAAGCATACAATTAGACCTTTCAAAAAAATAATATAAAAAGTTTCTAGCATAAAAATTGAGCACTTATGATCAAAAAAAGTCGGTACCGGCTTTTCTCTACGAAAAAATCAGTGGAATTTTTTCCTAACTACCCTTCTGATTAAAAATTTTTATTCGCCTTTCTTCAGTTCCTTTTATATTTTCATTATAAATACACCCACGCAGTTTGACCTATTTAAAAGGCCTAATTTTAGAAACATTGGAGTTTAAAAAAAATTGATTTTTTTAAATTTCGTATTTTTCACCTTTTTCTTCAAAATATCTCCGAAAATACTGGAGATACGAAAAAAAAATGATAAAATAACTAAAATTTCCTCGTGCATAGATTTTCATTAGAGTGAATGGTTAGCCAGATATAGCTGTTTAAAACCTCTATTTACGAGCAAACATCCCCTCATTCGAGGCCTTTAAACCCACCCAATTAAAAACTAAGGGATCTTATGGAATTTAATTTACATATTCTTATAGCCCTTCAAAAATCCTATAAAATCATTTTTGAAAAAACTTTTTATCGAAAAAAATGAAGGAGCTATGTTCATAAAACGAACACTTTCAATGTTACGCTCAAACTCCGAATTGGGACAGTGTCCGAATTTTTTACTCACGTCGCGATGTGGACAACGTGATTTACCCACGTCGCAGAGTGAGCATTTTATTCGGACATTGGCCGAAGCAAAATACCCAGAACGCGTTGTGGGTAATCGAAAGTACTCATTTGCCGAAATAAACACGTTCACCGGAGATTGAGCAAAACGATAATACCCATAACCCGACGTGGGTAGTCTATTTTACCCACGTCGGGTTGTGGGTATTTCTAGTATATGCAGATGCCGAAATCCATTTCTCACGGTTCAGACGTGCAGGTCGAGACATGTTACCCACATGTAATAAATGTATTAATAACATCGATGTACCTGATGAACAGCTCAATGTCCGTATAGAAGCAATGATGTCATCCGAGTCCAAACAAGGTTTTATCAGATGTAGATGCAAGAACTTTTCGGGCAAATCTTGCAAATGTGTAAAATCAAACATAAAATGCAATTCTAAATGTCACTGTAGCTCTTCTTGTGCTAACAAGTAAAGTGAATATTTTCTGAAGAGAACTGTAATAAACATTGAAGTACTCATATAAAAGACGTATAATATGTATAAAAACGTTTAATAATTTGTTTCTATTGTCAATAATAAAATACTTGTTGTATTTTACTGTATAGTTTTTTTTTATTAAATGGAATTTTTATTTTAATAAATGGAATTTCAAAGAAAATTTGATATTATTAAATTTTATTTGTTATTACGAAATTAGTCTAGGGTATGGTTGGGTTTGGAGGCTTTAGGTCAGGTTATGGGTATTATGGGTTTTGCTCCATCTCCGGTGAACGTGTTAATTTCAGCAATTGAGTACTTTCGTTTACCCACAACGCGTTCTGGGTATTTCGCTTTGGCCAATGTCCGAATAAATTGCTCACTCCGCGACGTGGGTAATTCACGTTGTCCACATCGCGAAGTGAGTAAAAATTTCGGACATTGCCCGAATTCGGAATTCGAGTCTAACATTTAATACCACAGAACCGGTTCCTATACTGGAAGATGACTAAAAAACTATTTGTATTTGTATTTGTACATATTTGTAAATTCATATTTTTGTGTAAATAAATGTTTTTGTAATTCATTAATTCTACTTATTTTGTGTATAGGTGTATTAAATTATCTATTTATAAAAATTGCAATGTTATTAAGGGTGGTTTTTAAGGGTTGAAATATTATGATATATCCTTTAGCATAAAACATTCATTATTTAACCAATCAAAGCCAAATTTTACCCATATTACAATTTAAAATGTTTTTAAATAATTTTTGACAGATGTAGTTTACACCCCTAAAAATAATGAAGGCCCTTGAGCATGATATAAAATATGAAGTACAGGGTGAGATGATCCTAATCCCAAATCCCAAATTATTCTTTTAGGCTAAGTAAATTTTTTGTTTATAGCTTAAACAAGGGTGGTTGTAAGGGTTGAAATAATATGATAGTATATCTTAAAACATAAAAAGATCATTGTGTAACTAAAAAGAACCAAATGTTGGCAATATTAAAGTTTAAAATGTCATTTTATAATTTTGTACAATTAGGGGTAGTTTTCACCCTTAAAAAAACCTAAACGTACAACGGCTCAAAATAGAAAATGAACTAGAGGGTGAAATGAGCCTAATCCCAAATTTTTGTACAAATCGATACTGGACGAAAAAATTGCGAGGTTTTGCCATTTTTTTTTCAGTTTTATTTCCTCGACTAATAGGCGAGGGACACACCCCTAATTTTAGGCTTATAAATCGAAAAAGCGACCATGATAGGCGAATGAAAAATTTTGGTCATTCTTTATGTTTTCGAGGTCGTTGGATGCGAATATGAAATTTTTTATCTAGAATTGGTGTATCATGTTCGGAAATCAAATTTTATGCAAAAATGCGAAAAATCCATTTTGCTGATTTTTCATATTTACCTCTCTCTATCTTTGTCCGCTGTAAATATTTCTTTTGTAAAATTTTCCGCTGTAAAATTTTACTGTGTCATCTTTGAAAAATTTAGATAAAAATGAGATTTGTTCGAGATGTATAAACAAATTAAAAAAGACGTTGTTAATTTTTAAACAATTTGTCGTCAGATTTCGTTAATTTTATGTTTACTTAAAAAATTTGAGTGACAAACTTCTTAGTTTATAATTTTAATTAACACAGCAATAGACCAAATGGCATGACGAAGTTTTCTGGAAAATTTCAAGTCAAAATAAGCAATAGGAAAAAAGTTATATGACTTTATAGACGAGCGGCACTCCCCCAAAAAAAAACGCTTATATCTCGAGATACTGACAACGTTGTGGTGAATAGCGAATTTTGGTCTTACTTTTTGCTTTTGATGGTGCTAAAAACGAAAATGAGGTCTATTTTGAATTTTAGGTGGTAAAACATTAAAATCCCAACTTTACCCGAAAAATAAAAACAAATGAAAATACGTTTTTCTTTAAGTAAAATTTGCATCATTTTTTTTCTATAAAACATTTTATTCTTGTTACTCTATATTTTAACATAAACTTGATTAAAAAGCTAAATTTCAAATTTTGTCACTCTACTTTTGCGTTTAAACTTTGCAATTCAGGAATCTGCACATTTTACTGTACATCAATTCATAACTTTTATTATAATAAGACAGAAAGATTGAAACAAGTACCACTATCTTCAGAAAGGAAAGAAATATATACTATAAACATTTTAGAAAAAAATATTAAAATGGAACAGAGTTGTAATGAGTTAAGCGCAAAAAACGTAAGTTAATTTTTTTTATTTTTAGGGTAAAATTGCCATTTTGACATTGTTCCTCCACTTAAAATTTAAAATAAACCTAATTTTCGTTTTTAGCACCATGAAAAACATAAAATATTACCAAAATTAGCCATTCACCACACCGATGTCAGTATCTCGAAAAATAAGCGTTTTTTGACTTAAAAGTTTCCAGAAAATTCCTTCATGAATATTGCTGTGTTGGTTAAAATTATAAGCTAAAAAATTTGTAACTCAACTTTTTTTAAGTAAATATGAAACTAACGAAATCTGACGACAAAACGTTTAAAAATTAACAACTCCTCTTTTAATTTGTTTAAACATTTTGCACAAATCTCTTTGTTATCTAAATTCTTTTTAGAGATGATACTGTAAAATTTTCAAAAGGAACTATTTACAGCGACCAAACATACAGCGAGATAAAGTTGAAAAATTATCAAAATTTATTTTTCGCATTTTCGCATAAAATTTAATTTTTGGACATGTTCTACCAATTTTAGATAAAAATTAACTTGATATTCAGATTCAGCGACGTCGAAAACATAAAGAATGACCAAAATTGGTCATTCACCTTAAAGTTGATTTTCGTGGTCGGTATAACTTAATATTAGGGGTTGCTGCCGCTTGCCTAACATGCACATACTTTTTGTTAATATTACATAATAATCAATTTAACCAATGATTACGAACAGGTTTATAGTTAAGATGAAGTAGCTTGATCAAAGAACAATCTGACCCCAAAAAAAAAAATAAAGAAAGGATGAAAATTTGGGAATAGGTAGTTGAAATTGTCTATTATTATATAAGAAAAAGTTTACAATTCTACATCCCCTCCATTTTTCAAAAATAGAGGGGAATACCCCTCTCTCGAAGGTGAAAAATATACATTCAAAATAAGTCCGGAATTGGATAAAATGACTAATTCTAAACAACTTTTGTTCTATAGAGTTTTTTCCCTAAGTCAATACTTTTCGAGTTATCTACAAGTGAATATGTTTATGTTTAACAGAAAAAAACATGTTTTGGACGGTTTTTCGGAGATAACTCAAAAAGTAAGTATTTTAGCGAAAAAATATTCTTAGCCAAAATATAGCTTATAAAAAACTAAAAACAAAATGGTGTATGCTTGAGGTCTGTAGACCCAGTAGAAGCAGAATTGTAGCTAATAAAAAGTAGGTTCTTCTTCATAAAATTCCAAATCTAATACTTCAATGTGAAATAACCCAAAAACGGAGCACTTTTCGGGGAAATTCATTTCAACTTTTTTAAATGTTTAAAAAAGGATTATTTTTGTTAAAAAAAAACTTGTAACATTAAAAGTAAGTGAGCTACGCTCAAAATATTGTTGGTCCCTTTTATTTTTTGGTAAAAAAATCGCGAAAATCACCCCCTAATTAGCATCACAAACAAATGTTATCATTACCACTTCACAAGTTACTTTGCTTATATATTATTTATATGATCTGCAAGTTTCATCGGTTCAAAGTGTTTATTTTTGAAAAAGCTGTAGTTAAAATGGCTTGAACGAGTAACTTATCACGAGTTCAGGCAAATTTTGAACAGCCATAGCATAACCAATTTTAGTATAACGAGAAAACAAAAAAGGAAAAATATTCCGAAAAGCAAAACGTACATTTTATTACTCTTTAAGATTTTTGGTATTACTAATAATTTTTAAGTTAATTCCATGAACAATTCCATTTTTTTTTCAAAATAATTTTTTTTTTTATTTTAAACCCAATTTTTTTCATAGCTGAGCACTTTGAACCAATAAACTTATAGATACATAATATAAACAATACAAGTAAACTAACTTGTAAAGCGGTTACGATTAATCTTATTTAGGAAGTTAATTAGGGGGTGATTTTCGCAATTTTTGTACCAAAAAATAAAAGAGATCAACAATATTTTGAGCGTAACTCACTTATTTTTAATGTTCGAATTTTTTTTAAACAAAAATAAACCTTTTTTAAACACCTTAAAAAAGTTGTAATGAATTTTCTCCGAAAAGTGCTCTGTTTTTTGGTTATTTCACATTGAAATTTTCGACTTAGAATTTGACGAAGAAGAACCTACTTTTTATTAGCTACAACTCTGCTTATAATGGGTCTGCAGACCTCACGCGTACACCATTTTTTCAGTTTTTTATAATCTATATTTTTACTGAGAATATTTTTTCGCTAGAGTACTTACTTTTTGAGTTATCTGCGAAAAACCGTACATAAACATGTTTTTTTTGTTAAAAATGAACATATTCACTCGCAAATAACTCGAAAAGTATTGACTTAGTGAAAAAACTCTATAGAACAAAAGTTTTTATCCAATTCCGGGCTCATTTTGAACGTATATTTTTCACTCACGAGAAAATATTTTTCACCCCGTATTTCCCAATTTTTGTAAAATGGAGGGGATGTAGAATTGTAAACTTTTTCTTATATAATAATAGACAATTTCAACTACCTATTTCCCAATTTTCATCCTTCTTTTATTTTTTTGGAGGTTTTCGTAAAATTTTGTGTTCCCTCATCGGGCTAAAGAGAGGGATTTGGAATATAATTTAGATAAAGGTTTTAATATCTCAAACCTCAACAAGAAAAAAGAGTACTGAAAACAAAAAAAAAAATAAAATAGAAAATTGAACGTCGAAGAAGCTAACGTCTTAACATACATGAATACATATGTGCTCACACCAGCAACCCTTTTATCATTTGTATTGTTTGGTTTAGAAATATTTACAAATACGTCACATTGGATAAAATCATAAGAAACACTTAGAAATCATGACTAACTTACTGTGAAACGTAAATACGGTTTTATTAGCTATTAACTGCAACACCTTGTAGTTTACAATCACACTCACTCATAAACAACTACTTTATTTTGCTGCAAAATTTGATTTATTTTCATTTGGAAATACGTTCATACATGAATACATATGTGCTCACACCAGCAACCCTTTTATCATTTGTATTGTTTGGTTTAGAAATATTTACAAATACGTCACATTGGATAAAATCATAAGAAACACTTAGAAATCATGACTAACTTACTGTGAAACGTAAATACGGTTTTATTAGCTATTAACTGCAACACCTTGTAGTTTACAGTCACACTCACTCATAAACAACTACTTTATTTTGCTGCAAAATTTGATTTATTTTCATTTGAAAATACGTTCATACATGAATACATATGTGCTCACACCAGCAACCCTTTTATCATTTGTATTGTTTGGTTTAGAAATATTTACAAATACGTCACATTGGATAAAATCATAAGAAACACTTAGAAATCATGACTAACTTACTGTGAAACGTAAATACGGTTTTATTAGCTATTAACTGCAACACCTTGTAGTTTACAATCACACTCACTCATAAACAACTACTTTATTTTGCTGCAAAATTTGATTTATTTTCATTTGGAAATACGTTCATATTTTTTCACTTTTCCTTAAATTCAGATTGTAATGATGATAATTATTATAGACTCACAGCTTGTTCATAGAGAGGAACCAATAGTCCAGGGCGGATCTGTTTTGAGATGGACGTTGAGAGGTGACTCAAATTTTTTTGCAGAAATTGCTTGAAAATAAATCAAATAATAATATTTGAGTTATCCTCCCTCTCAAAAAGGTCCGGAACATTGTTTAAATAATCAAAATACCAAGAATTGAAGGAAAAATTCGATTTTTTTCTTCGTTTTTTGATTATAACTTTAACAGTATTCATTTCCGAGAAAAGTTGTACTGACATAAAAGTTGCGTAATTCAATTTACTACAATATAAAATTGGTTAAAAATTTAAAAAATAGTCACCCTAGTTTCAAAATAGCAATAATTTCGAAAAAACCATACAAAAACAAGTATTCGCATTTTACGTTTTTCAACCATTTATGCTACATTTAGGACCTTCATATTTCACCCAGAAAAACTTTATGATACAGTAAAACATGTAAATTTAATTAAGATCGGTTCAATAGATTTTGCAAAATAAATTTTGCAATACAGCTTTCGCAAAAAATTCATTTATTCAAAATGTTACAGGACTAAAAATAAAGCAGAGAGCAAGTTGAATTTTTTTTGCTTATAGAAGTGTACTGTACCTTTCATTTGCAATTATCAAAATTAAAATCGATTAATTACCACGGCGTCAGAAAATTTTTGAAATAAACAATAATTTTTGGTGCTACGCGCAGGACAGCGGTGTTCGATTCACACAGGTTGATTTCCACCAAAATTTGTTCCAATCTTTATCGAATATATTATTTTCTTACTCTATATTTTGTTGTATTTTAATTTTTTAATTCCACAAAAATCAAACTAATTTTATTATTGTTTGTGAAATATTGTTTAAACAATTGCATATGTTTAAAAATTATAAACTTTTATTATTTAAATTAAAATATATGAACAAAGAAAATTTTTGCTAATAAAAGTGTTTTTTCAAAGGATAGAGTATGTGTTTTTATTTTGCAATAACCAAATTTATTTATTTATATCGAAATATCATAAAAATTAAAAATTATCAATCATTATCAAAGGTCATTGGAATGCCCAATCAGAGCAACCTATCCGCTGTCCTGCGCGTAGCACCAATAATAATTAATGTTTATTTAACAAAATTCCTGACGCCGTGGTGTTAAGAGATTTTAATTTTGCGTAATTGCAAATGACAGGTACAGTACACTTCTATATGCAACAAAATTTTCAACTTGCTATCTGCTTTATTTTCAGTCCTGTAACATTTTGAAAAATGAGTTTTTTTTACGAAAGCTGGATTGCAAAATTTATTTTTCAGAATCTATTGAACCGATCTTAATGAAATTTACAATATTGTTTTACTGTATCATAAAATTTTTCAGGGTGAAATATGAAGGTCCTAAGTGTAGCATAAATGGTTGAAAAACGTAAAATGCGAATACTTGTTTTTTTATGTTTTTTTCACAATTTTTGCTATTTTTCAACAAGGGTGACTATTTCTTAAATTTTTAACCAATTCTTTATTATAGGAAATTTAATTACGCAACTTTTATCTCAGTACAACTTTTCTCGAAAATGAATACTTTTAAAGTTATAATCAAAAAACCAAGAAAAAAATCGAATTTTTCCTTAATTTTTTGACATTTTGATTATTTAAACAATGTTCCGGACCTTTTTGAGAGGGAGGATAACTCAAATATTACTATTTGAGTTATTTTCAAGCAATTTCTCCAAAAAAATTTGAGTCACCTCTTAACGTCCAAATGTACTAATATTTTTACAGATGCGCCCTGGTCTACAATAAGTTTTCCGAATCCTGCAAATTTACCTCTTTTACAAGAATTCTGACACGTAATTTTCAATAACTTCATTAATGCGTCACTATCACGAACATTAGCTAATTTTGTAAAGTGTGTTGATTATTCGTATCTTCTCCATTTTTTTTTGTACGCCTATGTTATAACAGAGAATTATTATTTTCACCAAATTCAATATTTCCCATTTCCTAATTGGAAATGCTCGTTCGTGTCGATGGAAGTTTGTTGGTGGAATTTCAAGTAATAAATTGATGAGGGAATAATACAATTGTTTAGAGCCATTTCGAAAAATAACCACTCTAGAGAGTGTCACATTCATGTCCAATTATTGAATTGTCGTAATGTATGGTTACAACGATATGTTGTGGATTTTAATTTGGCTATTTATGAGTATTATTTAAGCCAAATTTACATTTTATATTTAAATGGATTGTGATGCCGCAACACTTTTCAGACTTCAAAATAAAATCATTTATATAAACAAATGTACACCATTATTTATAAGCGAGCTCGGAACGCCAAAAAAGTTGCTTTTAGTTATCGATAAACTCATAACTCTCTAGTTACCGGCCAAATCTGGTATAATGGTAACATGTTTGTATTAACTTGTTTATACTAGCATGTTGGTAATGAAAATCTGCACGAATTTTCTAAGTAATTTTTTTTTGATTGGAGTGAGGAAACGTAAATATACAGTATGTCCCTGTAAGTTGTATCCATATGGAAAACTTTTTAATTATTAATTTTACGAAAAAAGTTATTCTTTATAAAAAGTTCTGCATGTCCAAAACCTAAGATTCAACCATCAGATATCAAATTTTATGAATGTTATACGAGGTATGTCAAAAAGTTTGAATTTCACTCCAGAGTAAAGTAGCTTTATTTTTCACAATATTGAAAATTGCTATTATGAAAAGTTGTTTGGAATTAAAAACTATATTATAATATGCAATTACATCCTTCTAATTGAAAAAGAATTTTTTTTTGAAAAATTATGAATGATTAACATTATTTTCAGTTATTTCAATTCTTATTTAACTATTTCAGTTATTAATTTTACGAAAAAAAGTGATTCATAATAAAAAGTTCTGGATGGTCTAAAACCTAAAATACACCCATCTTATATCACACTTTATCGATTTTATACGAGGTATGTTAAAAAAGATTTTAGATCAAAAGTAAAGTATTTACCTTTATAGTTTAGAATATTTCAATTAAAAGTAGTTTCATACTGAAACATAGTTTTTAATTTTAAATAACTTTTCATAATACCAATTTTCGATATTGCGAAAAATAAACGTATTTTACTCTTGAGCGAAATTCATATTTTTTGGCATACCTCGTATAACATTGATAAAATTTTACATAAGATGGCTGTATCCTAGGTTTTAGACCATGCAGAACTTTTTATTAAGAATCACTTTTTTTCGTAAAATTAATAATAAAAGAGTTATCAGAATTGAAATAACTGAAAATAAGGTTAGTTATCCATATTTTTTCAAAATAAAATTTTTTCGATTGGAAGGATGTAATTTCATACTAGACTATGGTTTTTAATTCCAAACAACTTTTCATAATAACAATTTTCAATATTGTGAAAAATAAAGCTACTTTACTCTTGAGTGAAATTCAAACTTTTTGACATACCTCGTATAATATTCAAAAAATTTGATATTTGATGGTTAAATCTTAGGTTTTGGACCATGCAGAGCTTTTTATGAAGAATAACTTTTTTTCGTAAAATTAATAATAACAAAGTTTTCCATATGGATACAACTTACAGGGACATACTGTATAAGAAAAATCAAAAATTGTTGTTAAATAATATATCGTTTAAAAGCCATTGCAATTCCTTTGCGTTAAAAATTCGGCCCAACACTTTATTTAATCTATTAAAAAATATAAATTTTAAAGTTAATATTTTTACCTTGTTACGTATTTCTTAGTTGACCAAATGGTGAGAATGATGACCTCCGGTGACCACAGAATAGCAAAAGTTTGTTCTAACCGTTCTTGCGCATTTTGAAGTATTTGTGAATTGATTCTTAGACATTCTTTGACAATTCGTTGAATTGAAACATCTAGAAATTGCGGTGATGTGTTATTGATTTTACTTTTTGTTGTCCCTATAAAGAAATCAAGGGAGACAATTCTGGTGACCGGAGAGACCATTCGATACTGTCTCTTCTGCAAATCCAATGTCGTGGAAATTTTTTCCAACCTTTCCTAATGCTGCAAGTTTATTAACTTTCAATTTGTCGTTTTTTATTACCTATATTGCCGAAATTTTTTTACTAACTCCAAAACATGCTTTTTACTGTCCTGTTGTCTTGATGTCGTTTATTTATTTGCTCAGCTGACGTATTGGCACATTTATTGTTAATAAAATACAACTAAACGATATCTATCCTTTCCAGAATGGAATAAACCATATTAAAAAATTTTCAAAGTCTATAAATGAATGTTTACAGCTTATATTCTTATGAGAATCTTTTAATTCTATGTTCTTTATATATTTGTTTCGTATAATATATTATAAAAATGCTCTTTATCGTGTATTTGGTTAAGTGAAGTCTTCTAATGCAACAGAAATGGACTTCTGGCGCCGTTCAGCGGGAATATCTAGACGCGACAGAATAACAAACGAGAGAGTCCGAGAAATCATGGGGGTTACACATACTATTGTTGACGACATCAGGACGAAACAACTCAGCTGGTACGGACACGTAAGGAGAATGCCGGAGAATAGAATACCAAGACAAATCCTCGAATGGCAACCAAGAGGAAGGCGCAGACTAGGAAGACCTAGAAGAAGTTGGAGAGAAGGAGTTGATAGAGAAATCAGGGACAGATAACTCGAGGACGATCTATGGAATGACAGAACGAGATGGAGATTGGAAATCGGAAGACGTCGAAGAACGTTGTAAACCGATATTATATATATCTTCTAATCTTTCTATATCTCCTATATAAGTCTTCTAATTGGATCGAATACCTGGGACTAGATTGTTAGGGACGTTGCCAGTAATAGATATTGCCGAAATTTTTTGACTAACTCCAAAACATGCTTTTTACTGTCCTGTTGTCTTGATGCCGTTTATTTATTTGCTCAGCTGACGTATTGGCACATTTATTGTTCATAAAATACAATTAAACGATATCTATCCTTTCCGGAATGGAATAAACCATGTTAATAAATTTTCAAAGGCTACAAATGAATGTTTACAGCTGATATTCATAAGAGAATCTTTTAATTCTATGTTGTTTATATATTTGTTTAATATAATATATAAAAACGCTCTTTATCATGTATTTGGTTAAGTGGAGTCTTCTAACTGGATCCAATACCTGGGGGTAGATTGTTAGGGACGTTGCCAATATGCCAATAATAGATATAAATAAATAAACTTACGTTGTTTTATTCAAACACTACAGCACTGCAAGTTATACTGTACAGGAGATAACGTACACAAAAGGCCATACATCAGCCCCAAACAATTTCTTTTTACTTATTATTTCTGCATAATCCTCTCCTCTTGGAGAAAAGAAATATTTTCATTGCAAACTCGTATCGTCATCTCCTCTAAAATATTGATATATTAATATGGATAAACCATTTGTTGTAAGCATGTAGCCGATTTTTGTGAACTTGGTTAATTTTCCCTTTATTTACCCTAATTTTGCAATTGACATTATTTATTTCTATGATTTCAAAAGGACCTACATACAAACTATCAAACTTATTATTTTTTCTCTTTTGACCAAAACTAGGTTCTATTTTGCAGTGTTGAGGTATCGCTTTTTGCTAATTCGTCTCTTGCCTTCCCTTTTTGCATTATTAGGAATGTCTTTGCTATGTCGTGGGCGAATTTGCATCATTATAAAGCTCATTGTGGTAGGGGAGCCCAAGCGGTGATTTTTTCAGTTACTCGAGCGCGCCAGATTATCATATGGGGAGAAACCTGGTACCCTGCAGAAGTACCTCTACCATATTTGGCTCTTAACACAGGAAAATTCCTAAAGGAGGGCATGAAAAAAAATTATATCCTTAAAAATACTCGAAATTGTCAGATTAAGATAAGGTAAGTGAAGTACATGCAAAAAAGTCTATATTTCAAAAATCTGACGATTTGAGCCGGCGGAAGGAAATGGGTAAGTCAAGAACTTTCACAAAAAAAACCGAATATTTTGCGAAATGAACATCAGTTCAAAAAACTAAAAAATACGTCTACAGTATTTTTCAAAAATTTATCGAATGGTATTAAACATGACCCCCACGAAGAGAGGTGGGGGGTATATTTAAAATTTTAAATACAAACCCCGCGATATTTCGCACAATGAACATCAGATCGAAAAACTCCAAACTACACCTTCACAAATTTTTTTTTAAAAAATCTTTCTAATGGTACCAAACACGACCCACATGGAGGTGGGATGGGGGGTTACTTTAAAATCTTAAGTGAGACCCCCAAATTTTTATTGCAGATTTGGATTCTTTACTTAAAAATAAGCAAATTTTATTTGAGACATTTTTTCGAATTATGTATATACGGCGCTATAATCGGAATCGGATAGCCAATGCCCACAAAAATGCACGTCACACAAAGAACAAGAACGATAAAAAAATCTACCGTTTATTAACAATTAACAATTCACTTAAAACTAAGTTTTCAATCTAATTGCACATAAAACAACATTCGAAAATGTCATTCTACATCCTACCAGACTGCAAACAATGGGAACCTTCTCTGGTAACACCTCCGAGGTTTCTACAATTTGCAAGCCATAACATTTTTTGGTGTTGTTTTATATGCTGTTAGATTGAAAACTTAGTCTTTTGCTAGCAGTTGCCGCTAGGGCATCCCTTTCATTTCGTTCGTTGCAATCCGTGACTGCACGCCGGGGTTTGTCCTAGTTGGGTCAGAGAGAGCAGCATATGTGCCTCCTGATGAGAGGCTAATAAGTTTCGAAACCGGTAGAGGTGCTTGCTGCACTCTCTGATTGAACTGGAATAATGATGCGGCTGTAGTTTCGTATTGCAACGAAATTGAAAATGGTTATTCATTTTTGAATTATTTACTTGTTACAAGTAAGGAACGTTTACCTAAAATCAAATAATGTAATGCCGTATAGAATACCGTTTTGTCCATTAAAAGTTTTAAAAGCAAATACAGGATTATTTACTTTTTTCAACTGATAAACGCCTCTAGGACATTGGAATATGTTATAACATAAAGATATATCTGAAGCTGAAGTTCAAATAATGGACAAAATGTACCGTGCGTTTCTATTTCCAAAAAGAATAGAACTCTTTTCCGTTTTCTTGCTATAGTATCTAATGTAATAGAAATAAATTATTATCTCAGTAATTATTTCACCTGTGTCGGTGTAAAAATAGGAAAAGTTCCCGAGAGAAAAGGAAAAACAAACAATATATGAATAAAGAGATTATAAATGTAATGTAATGTATCAACCGTCAAGTTGTTGATTCCCTATTATTCGATGTTTGCGTCGAATAGGACCGAGAAGACGCATTACCAGACTGTCTCCTCAAACGATAATTCCAGAACGGGCATCAAAAATATAAATAAGAGAATTTGTATGAAACAGACTCAGTCATTATCTTGATGTCGCGGGTTATAAATGTGAATAAATGTCGAAAATAAATTGTACAAAAATTATATATGTTTTGGTATACATTGATGAGCACGCTAATAACCGCCAAAATAACGCAAAAAAAGAAAAACATAATACATTGCGAAACAAAAAGAAATGAAACTAGTGGAGGTGGAAATTATCGTTATAAACGTATAAATTAACATTACATTTCATAGTTTCCCACCTTTAGAGGTCTTAGACAGGAGTATTTTATAAAATTCTGCTCTCACAGCGACAGCTGTCATACTCCTCTGATACGCCTAAAGTAATGTTATGTAATTTATACGTTTATAAAGATAATTTCCACCTCCACTAGTTTCATCTTTTTTCGATTCGCAATGTATTATGTTTTCCATCTTTTGCGTTATTTTGCCGGTTATTAGCGCGCTCATCACATATAAATACCTATGTGCTAATAAATTAAAAATAAAGACTAATAAATTAAGTATTTTACATTAAAATAACGTTAAAAATAGATAAGTAAAAACGCTACAAGTGGTGTAGAAATGGGTATTTCTAAATAAAATATGTGAACATGATTTTAGTGTAAGGGTTGAAAATTAGAGACTTGTCTCGAGCTGGAGGACCGATAATTAAACTCTGTTGCAGATAAGGCTAACTTAGGCCAACGTCTGAAGAACGCCCTGCAAGAAGAGGGTTTTAATTCAGAAACTTATGTGCTTGAGGACAAATATTTTGCTGTGGTTTCGTCAATTTCGAAAGTTTCTTCCGATATGGCCAAAGTTTCTGGCGATATATCATCTTTAGAAAACAAAGTTTTTGGGTTATCTCCAAAGTGTCGACAGGCATGCATCTTTAAAATACAACGTTTCTTGTGATATTTCGAAAGTTTTTCCCGATCTGGCCAAAGTTTCAGGTGATATCAAATCTCTAGAAACCAATGTCTCCAACGAGATTTCTTCTACATAAAGCAAAGTCTGAGCTAAAATGTCTAAGGCCACCTCTGACTTCGTCAACAAGATATCGTCGGTAAAAAAACAGGTTCTTGCTTTTGAAGAAAAGATAAAAGAGATGAAAAAGAAGATTGAGTAAACAGGGACAACAGACATAAGAGTGGAACATATTTCAGCAGAGACAAAAGACGAGAAGCCCAAATGCGAATTGAAGTCACGGTCCGTATTTGAAGGGAGTGGAGGTACTGTTCATGTTAAAGTCATCTTTCTTTCGACGACAAATCGTCATGGAACAACTACATGAAACAGTTCTAATCAGCTGCCAGGGCGAACGGATGGTCCGAAAAAAAAAGGCGGTAAACCTGACCATTGCTCTTTGAGGAGATGCATTGGATGTACTTCAGATCATAGCTGTAGAGAAGACAGCTGATTTGAATCAGGTTAAGGAGGCACTAAACATGTGATATGGTCACGAATATTTGGATCATTACCAGGTTAGTACTATATGCTTATCCAATAGCTCCCGAAGACATGGTGAAAAAGTTGGCAGTTCAAACATTTATTGATGGTCTTCGTGATCATAAAATGAAACACTGCGATTAGCTCGTTACAAGACGCTGGTCCATGTCTTGTCCTCCACCCTCGAATATGGATCAGCTAGCTAATGCGGGATTATTTACTTTTTTCAACAGATAAACATATAAAATGTTCAAATAATAAACACAATGCGTTTCCATTTCCAAAGAGAATAAAACTCTTTTCCGTTTTCGGGCTGTAGTATCTATCGCCCCGTTTTTAATAAGGCGAACTTCTAATGCAATATAAATAAATTATTTTCTCAGCAATTATTTCACCCGTCGGTGTAAAAATAGGAAAATTTCCCGAGAGAAAAGGAAAAACAAACAATATATGAATAAAGAGATTATGAATGTAATGTAATGTATCAACCGTCAAGTGGTTGATTCCCTATTATTCGATGTTAGCGTCGAATAGGATCGAGAAGACGCATTACCAGACTGTCTCCTCAAACGATAATTCCAGAACGGGCATCAAAATATAAATAAGAGAATTTGTATCAAACAGACTCAGTCATTATCTTGATGTCGCGGGTTATAAATGTGAATAAATGTCGAAAATAAATTGTATAAAAATTGTATGTTTTGGTATACAGTGATGAGCACGCTAATAACCGCCAAAATAACACAAAAAAGGAAAACATCATACATTGCGAAACAAAAATAAATGAAACTAGTGGAGGTGGGAATTATCGTTATAAACGTATAAACTAACATTACATTACATAGTTTCCCACCTTTAGACGTCTGTGACAGGAGTATTTTATGAAATCCTACTGTCACAGTGACAGTTTTCATACTCCTCTGATAGGTCTAAACGTGGTAAACTCTCTAAAGTAATGTTAATTTATACGTTTATAACGATAATTTCCACCTCCACTAGTTTCATATTTTTTTGTTTCGCAATGTATTATGTTTTCCATCTCTTGCGTTATTTGCCGGTTATTACCGTATATAAGATGTGTTAATAAATTAAAAATAAAGACTGATAAATTAAGTATTTTACATTAAAATAACGTTAAAAATAGATATAATATGTAAGTAAATTCGATACAAGTGGTGTAGAAGTGGGTATTTCTAAATAAATTATGTGAACATGATTTTAGTGTATGGTTTGAAAATTAGAGACTTGTCTCTAGCTGGAGGACGGATAATTGAACTCTGTTGCAGGTAAGGCTAACTTATTCCAAAGTCTGAAGAACGCCCTGCAAGAAGAGGGTTTTAATTCAGAAACTTATGTACTTGAGGACAAATATTCTGCTGTGGTTTCGTCAATTTCGAAAGTTTTTTCCGATCTGGCCAAAGTTTCAGGTGATATCAAATCTCTAGAAACCAATGTCTCAAACGAGTTTTCTTCTACAGAAAGAAAAGTCTTATCTAAAATATCTAAGGCCACCTCTGACTTCGTCAACAAGATATCGTCGGTAAAAAAACAGGGTCTTGCTTTTGAAGAAAAGATAAAAGAGATGAAAAAGAAGATTGAGTAAACAGGGATATCAGACAGAAGAATGGAATATATTTCAGCAGAGACAAAAGACGAGGAGCTCAAATGCAAATTGGAGTCACGGTCGGTATTTGAAGGGAGTGGAGGTTCTGTTCATGTTAAAATCGTCTTTCTTTCGACGACAAATCGTCATGGTACAACTACATGAAACAGTTCTAATCAGCTGCCAGGGCGAACGGATGGTCCGAAAAAGAAAAGGCGGTAAACCTGACTATTGCTCTTTGAGGAGATGCTTTGGATGTACTTCAGATCATAGCTGTAGAGGAGACAGATGATTTTAAACAGGTTAAGAAGAGACTAAGCATGTGATTTGGTCACGAATATTTGGATTATGTCTATCAGTCACAGTTTAAAACTCGAAGACAAAAAAGAGATGAAGCTCTTCAAGAATATGAGACGGATATTGCCAGGTTAGTACTATATGCTTATCCAATAACTCCCGAATACATGGTGGAAAAGTTGGCAGTTCAAACATTTATGTGTGGTCTTCGTGATCATGAAATGCAGAGAACACTGCGATTAGCTCGTCACAATACGCTGGTCGATGTCTTGTCCTCCACCCTCGAATATGTATCAGCTAGCTAATGCTAGACCAGGGCGCATCTGTAAAAATATTAGTACATTTAGATGTTGAGAGGTGACTCATATTTTTTTTGCAGAAATTGCTTGAAAATAACTCATATAATAATATTTGAGTTATCCTCCTAATCAAAAAGTCCGGAACATTGTTTAAATAATCAAAATGTCAAAAAATGAAAAAAAAAATTCGATTTTTTTCTTGGTTTTTTTATTATAACTTTAAAAGTATGCATTGTAGAGAAAAGTTGCACTAACATAAAAGTTGCACAATTAAATTTGATACAATATAGAATTATCTGAAAGTTTTAAAAAATGTCACCCTTGTTGCAAAATAGCAATAATTTCGAAAAAAAAAACATAAAAAACAAGTATTTGCATTTTACATTTTTCAGCCATTTATTCTACACTTAGGACCTTCATATTTCAACCAGAAAAACTTTTTGATGTTATAAAATAATACTGTAAATTTCATTAAGATCGGTTTAATGTATGTATACACCGTTCTTAGGCGTCAACGCCCTTCGGTAGGGATTTGTGGAGGAGTATCACCAAGCCGGAAGCCCTTATCCCTTCCCGTACCGCTCCTCCATAGGCCGATCAGACGCCAGTTTATTCCAGACCAAGCCGTAGACTCTATTGAGTTTTATACTACGGCGTTGGCCTTTTATAAATTTCATGACCTAGCTGAGGCTCGAACCAGCGACCGCAAATCGCAAATCCACTAAACTTGTCGATCGACTGAGCCCCAGCTAACTGGACCGTCAAGACCGACAGATCGGTTTAATAAATTTTGCAAAATAAATTTTGAAATCCAGCTTTCGCAAAAAAATTCATTTTTTCAAAATATTGCAGCACTGAAAATAAAGCAGACAGCAAGTTGAATTTTTTTACATATAAAAAATACTGTACTTTCAGTTGCAATTTTCAGAATTAAAATCGGTTAACTACCATGGCGTCAGAATTTTTTTAAATAAAATTTAATTTTTGGTGCTACGCGTAGGACAGCGGATACGTTCGCTCTGATTGGGCATTCCAATAACCTTTGATAATGATTGATAAATTTTAATTTTTAGTACATTTCCAAATAAATAAATAAATTTGTGTATTGCAAAATAAAAACACATACTCTGTCCGTTGAAATAACACTTTTTTAGCAAAAACTTTCTTTGTTCATATATTTAACTTAGAAAATAAAAGTGTATTATTTTTAAACATATGCAATTGTTTAAACAATTTTCAACAAATAATAATCAAATTAGTTTGCTTTTTGTGGAATTAAAATTTTAAAATACAGCAAAATATAGAGTAATAAAATAATATATTAGATAAGGATTCGAAAAAATTTTGGTGGAAATCAACTTGTGTGAATCGAACACCGCTGTCCTGCGCGTAGCACCAAAAATTAATGTTTTCGTACTTCCGGGCCTAAAGTGACAACTTCACTCCCTTGTGACAGGTACTAAAGTGTCACATTTAATCCCTCCGGGATTAAATATTGACGAAACTCCCGGAACGATTAAATCACAAACAAACGAATTTAAGGGATATTTTATTGAAAAATATAATTAATTAGAATGGTAATTAACGTTAATATTCAAATTAATATTGTGACAGTTCGTCATATTGACCAGTCTTTCAGCGCATTTTCAGTAGGTTGTCTCACATTTTTTAAGCGGCACCACTTTTTAAAAGCATCGTACTGCTGCTCGTATAGTTTTCTAGATTTCGGTGGTAACAATTCTTCACCTACTTCGGCTGCTCTTTTATCAATATCAGATACACCTTCTTCACTCATGATACCAATAATTATCAATAACAATGTTTCTTTACAATGACACTAGTAATGACAATGTTTCTAAATTATAACTGTCACAACGCAATGTTACTATGGTAACTTATTTTAAAGACAGTTTATTAAATGAGTTGAAGAGAGAAAAAACTGATTGAAATTATTGAAATAATTAATAAAATCATACCGGAAGTACGAAAAGTATCGTATATACCTTGCGACTGAAGTACATTTAATCCTTCAGGTAAATTATGGCCCTCCCTGCGGTCGGGCCATAAACTTTACCTTCAGGATTAAATGTACTACTTCAGTCCCGCGGTATATAATGTACTATTATTTAAAAAAATTCCTGTTTGCAAAAAAAGTTTTAACTTGCTATCAGCTTTATTTTCAGTCCTGCAACATTTTGAAACAATGAATTTTTTTTGGGAAAGCTTGATTTCAAAATTTATTTTGTAAAATGTATTAAACCGATCTTAACTTCATTTACAGTATTGTTTTACAATATCATATAGTTTTTCTGGGTGAAATATGAAGGGCCTATGTGTAGCAAAAATAGTTGAAAAACGTAAAATGCGAATACTTGTTTTTTTATGTTTTTTTTCGAAATTACTGCTATTTTGCAACAAGGACAACAATTTTAAAAAATTTTAACCAATCTTATATTGTAGGAAATTTAATTACTCAACTTTTATTTTTGCGCAACTTTTCTCAGAAGTAAATACTTAAAGTTATAAACAAAAAACGAAGAAAATTATCGAATTTTTTTAAATTTTTTGACATTTTGATTATGTAAACAATGTTCCGGACCTTTTTGAGTGGGAGGATAACTCAATTATTATTATATGGGTAAATTCCAAGCAATTTCTGCAAAAAAATTAGAGTCACCTCTCAACGTCCATCTCAAAACAGATCCGCCCTGGACTATGCGGGATTATTTACTTTTTTCAACAGATAAACATGTAAAATGTTCAAATAATGAACACAATGCGTTTCCATTTCCAAAAAGAATAAAACTCTTTTCCGTTTTCGAGCTGCAGTATCTATCGTCCTGTTTTAATAAGGCGAACTTCTCATGCAATAAAAATAAATTATTTTCTCTATAATTATTTCATCCGTCGGTGTAGAAATAGGAAAAGTTCCCAAGAGAAAAGGAAAAACAAACAATATATGAATACAGAGATTATGAATGTAATATAATCTTACGGAGAGCGCCGTAGGAATAAAACGGAAGGGACGTGAAGAAATTTTATAAAAGGTACACAATGAGATTAGCTGTGCAAGTCTGTGTTGGAATCCTTCAGATATGCGATTCCGTACTACAATAAGGAAATATAGGTCGGGGAATTTAGTTTGAATTTCTTTGTGCACGGGAAAAATTGTGTGAAAAACCTATCGATTTAAATCTGTGAAAAGGCGTAGTTTTCAACAATTCGCTACTGGAAAAATCTGGAAAATGCTTATGAATTCTGAATATTATACGCTTTAGGTGTATGGAATAAAGTTCTAGATCAATTATGCAGGGCATTTTCTGCATTATTAGGAGAATGAAAATGGTAGGGGAGCCAAAGCGGGGATCTTTGCAGTTACTTGAGCGCGTCCGATTATCATATGGGGAGAAACCTGGTACCCTGCAGATGTACACCACATATTGGACACAGGGAAGTTCGTTAAGGGGGACCCGAAAAAAAATCTATCCTTAAAAATACCCGAAATTGTCAAATTAAGATAAGGTAAGTTAAGTGCATGTAAAAGAGTGTATATATTTAAATCGGCCACAAAACCAAATTTCACCTATCAGAAGAGAAGATTTAAAATGGTTAAAGGCAGATTAGGAAAAAGCAGACGCTTTCGCAAAACATCTAGAAAAGGTATTTCATCCACTAACAAACAGAGCCAATGAAGATAAGGACATCTATGAATATTTAGATAGTCCTAATCAAATAAATCTACCACCTAAATGGGCAACTCCTAATGAAGTAAAAGGTCTAATAAAAAACCTCAATAAAAAGAAGTCGCCTGGACATGATCTGATAACGGCCAACATATTAAATAACCTACCTAGAAAAGCAATAGTAAGTGTAACATAGATCATTAACTCGATACTAAGAACAGGCTACTTTTCTGCGCAATGGAAGTTAGCAGAAATCATAACGATTCCAAAACCAGGAAAACCTCCACATGAGATTACATCCTACCGACCCATTAGCATATTACCAGTTATGTCCAAAGTTGCAGAGAAAATCATTGCAAGTAGACTAATTATTGACATTCAGACAAACAATATTATACCAAATCATCAGTTCGGTTTTCGCCAAAACCACGGCACAACTGAAGAAGTGTATAGGCTAGTAGAAAAGATACAAACAGCCTTCCAGGAAAAGAGCTATTGCAATGCCATTTTCCTGGATGTAAGTCAAGCATTTGACAAGGTCTGGCATCCAGGATTTTTATTCAGACTGAAGAAAGAAATCTCGCAGCCGCTATATACAATACTAAAATCATATCTCGAAGAAAGGCTATTTTACACAAGATACGAAGAAAGTGTGTCTGAAATTCACAACATAAATGCTGGGGTCCCGCAAGGCAGTGTCTTGGGGCCAATCCTCTACACAATCTTTACAGCTGATTTCCCAACTGGAGAAGAATCTACAATCGCAACATTCGCAGATGACACTGCAATTCTGGTAAAAAACCCAGATCCCATACAGGCAGCTGAAATATTGCAGCAAAACATACATCCAGTTGAAATATGGGCTAAGAAATGGAAGATAAAGATCAACGAAGCAAAATCAGTTAACGTAGTATTCACTAAATGTCACAAAGAAACACCGAATATCCTAATGAATAACAAGAATATTCCTAAAAATGATACTGTAAAATATCTCGGATTACACCTTGACAAGGGGCTAACATGGAGAACACACATCTGGACGAAGAGGAAGCAATTAGGAATAAAATACAAAAAACACTACTGGTTACTCGGCCGAAAATCCACCTTATCTCTATCTAACAAAATATTAGTGTATAAAGCAATCATCCGGCCTATCTGGACATACGGGATTGAACTGTGGGGAACTGCAGCAGACAGCAACCTAGCAATACTAGAGCGGTTTCAATCCAAGGTTCTTCGTGCTATCACAAATGCACCGTGGTTCATTCCAAATGCAGACATTTACAGGGACTTGAAGATCGAGACAGTGAAACAGATGATCATAAAATGCAGTGATAAATATTTCAACCGACTGGAAAAGCACCCCAACGAATAAGCAGTGAATTTATTGGACAACTCTACACAACTAAATAGGACAACTCTACGCAACTCCTCTTGACTTGCCATTTAGAACATAAGTGTCTTAAAGTGTTTTAAGGATTTAAGTAAAAGTAAGTGATTTAGTGTAGTTATTAGTAACAAACCTACTAGGAGTTGATAGTCATTGGACTAAAACTCCTCTCACATTTTGTTCGTTCAACAAAAATGCTTAGTGTTACTTTTTTTATGATGTTACAGATTATATTTAAAAACAAATAAAAAAAAGAGAAAAGGAAAAACAAACAATACATGAATACAGAGATTATGAATGTAATATAATCTTACGGAGAACGCCTTAGGAATAGAACGGAAGGGACGTGAAGAAATTTTATAAAAGGTACACAATGAGATTAGTTGTGCAAGTCTGTGTTGAAATCCTTCAGATATGCGATTCCGCACTACAATAAGGAAATATAGGTCGGGGAATATAGTTTGAATTTCTTTGTGCACGGGAAAAATTGTGTGAAAAACCTATCGATATAAATCTGTGAAAAGGCGTAGTTTTCAACAATTCGCTACTGGAAAAATCTGGAAAAGGCTTATGAATTCTGAATATTATACGCTTTAGGTGTATGGAATAAAGTTCGAGATCAATTATGCAGGGAATTTTCTGTATTATTAGGTGAATGAAAAATATAATTAAAGAGAATTAAACTGTAGTACCTTTATTAATAATTTATACATATGCTGAAATCATATAATAATAATTGAGTAAACAACCTTTATACAAAAATTATATTCTTTAGTTTATTTACAAAACTACACTCTGGGCCAAAATTAACCACCCACCTTAAAAATGGGTTATTTTTAATGTCTCCTATTTTCTAAACCTGTTGTCCGATTTAAGTGATTTTTTTAATATATTATAACCTTATTCTTTAAAAATATGACTTTTATAATATTGTTTCTAAACAGGTAATTTTCATTGTATACTGACTGTACGAATCAAACTGTGTTTTTTTCTCCAAGGTTCGCATCACCCGCTGGAATATTCAAGCATTTATGAAATACTGAAATTAAAACTAAACTATAGCCACATGTTTTTTCAATATTCTGCTTTTTAATTCAATCGCCTATGTTGAACCATAAAAAAGTTAGCTCCTTTAACAACTAGACATGTTTCTCATCATTACAGGGTGTTTTTAAATAAGTATGGCAAACTTGAAGGGGTAATTCTGCGTGAAAAAATAATGACGGTTTGCTTCATGGATGTATGTCCGCAAATGCTTTGATTTCGAGATAGGGGGTGTTGAAACTTTTCTTATTTGAGATATTCAAATGAAAGTCGGTGGGTTTCAAGACGTAGTTATTGCAAGTTTTTTGACATACAATTAAGAACTTAATAAACACCATTGGCACGCATACGGGTAATATGAACCGTCTTATTACCCGTATACGCGCCAATGGTGAATATTAATTTCTTAATTGTATGTAAAAAAATGTGCAATAACTACGTCTTAAATCCCGTCAAATTTCATTTGCATATTTCAACCGGTTTTTAAACAATACATAAATCGTCAGTTTGTAAGAAAAATTTCAACACTTCCTATCTCGAAAACGAAATATTTGGGGGCATACCTACATTTATAAAGCAAACTGTCATTATTTTGCCATGCAGAATTATCCTTTAAAGTTTGCCATACTTATTTAAAAATACCCTATATTGATGAAAAACGTGGCTAGTTGTTAAAGTACCTCACTTTTTTATGGTTCAACATAGGCGACTCAATAAAAAAAAACAGAATGTTGAGAAAACATGAGGCTATAGTTGGGTTTTAATTTCAGTATTTTATAAATGCTAGAATTTTTCACAGGGTGATGCGAACTTTAAAAAAAATACAGTTTGATTCGTACACCCGGTATACAATAAAAATTTACCTAGGTAGCAACAGTATTATTACAGCGCTATTGTCAAGAATAAGGTTATAACATATTAAAACAATCACTTAAATGGGGAACTTGCACATTTTTTTTTATTACATAATAATGTTCAGTTTTGTATAAAAATGAGATTTCCAAAATTTCCCGCTTCAAAAACTCATAATAACTTAGAAATACAAATTTAAAGACTTCTTTATTTTAAAGTAGTTCAGACGGCCCGTGACGTCACATAGTTTTACATTAGTTTTTTATATGGTTATATCAGTGATGTGGGAGGGTTATATGTAAGTATATTCTTCTTCTTCTTCTTTAGTTTATTGGCCTCCACCTACTTGGGTATTTGGCCACAGCATCGTCGCGAAATATGGGAAAATATTTATATTGCCACTATACTTAATAGGAAGTGTGTACCTACTAAGTTTTATCGTTAAATACTTATGAGAATAATAATCAGAATAAAATCACAGTATAAAATTAGTAGGTATAATGGGAGTATAATATACATAATATATGTACTTGCTTATCTGCTTTAACTCCCCGAACTTCTCCGACGGAAAAATTTTCACTCTTTTGAAAATATGTAGCCACCATACACATATCAACTATAGGTAAGTTATCAGACTGCCCTTTACAAAAACCCTCTTCGGTCATTTTAAAAGATATATCTTAAAAACACTCAAATATATCAGAAATAAAAATTATCAAATATATTTATAAAACTTAGTGTCAGTGTCAAAACAAATGCCAAACCTATGAGGGAACTTACACATTTTTTTATTACGTAATATTATTCAGTTTCCTTTAAAAATAATATTTCCAAACTTTCACGCGGTAAAACCTCATAATATCTTAGAAGATAATTTAAAATCTATATATTTTTTTCTGTTTTCTGTCCTTGATTTAGAAGAACCCTTAGCCAATGTAAAATAATTCAAACGATCAAAAACGCTTGTGACGTTACATAACTGTATTTTCTACTGACGTTTATATTGTCTAATTTAAAATTATATACAATTTTGTTTACTTTGTTGGTGCAGAATGTACATGCACAACTATATGACGTCACTATGCGTTTTGGACCACCTGTTTTAATTTGAATTTTTAATCCTCTTTAGGGGCCAAACGAAAGACAAACAAAACTTTTTTTATCTTTGATACATGTTTTAAATTATGTTCTGTTGTGATTTATAACATTTTTTTCGAATTTAAAAATTTATGCAAGTTTCCTATTGGACAGGTTTAGAAAATACAAAAAATTAGGAAATACAGAAAAACATTTTTAGGAAATACGAGACATCAAAAATTACCCATTTTAAGGTGGGCGGTTAATTTTGGCCCAGAGTATATAAAATCTGAGTAAGAATGTAGAATAAAATTATTACCACGTGTGAAAAAAGTTCTACAAAAAGAAGGGGGAAATATCTTTATCTAATTTCACTAGGTCACCATGCACAAATTACTTCTACTCCCCTTTTATTTAGTATTTTAGATATTTCGTTGTTCCAAGTTTCTATTGGCTTTCCTCACTTTTTACGTCTTGTTGTTATTGCTTGCCATTGCCATATTTTTTGGCACTTCTTTGTTTACCAGCTGAATGGTTGAGCTTCAATCTCGATAAATTCGATGGTAGACTCTACCTACATTAATATGATATCTCTAATTTGGTAACTTCTTAATCATTCCCTATAAGGACAATAAAATGAAAACTGCGACTTTTTCTATTCATGTCAATATTGTGAAAAACTACACATTGTAGACGAAAACGTTCAACATACGACTTTGTTGAAAATACTTGCTTTTAAAAATGAGATTTTCTAAAATTTCATTCTTATGAGATTATCTCTCAGTCTTACTTCCATCTCCTCCAGGTCTTCTCTGACAGTGTCTTTCCACCTTTTTCTAGGCCGACCTGCTGCTCTTCTACCGTTTGATCTTTCCTAAAACTCATTTCTAATCAGTCTGTCGTCATTACTCCGTACCATATGGCCAGCCCATCTTAGTCAATGGGCGTTTATGTATCTCACAATATTTCCCTGCCCGAAGAGAGTCTCTAATTCATTATTGTATCTGAATATTGTATTGTATCCTCCATTCATTTGTCACACTGTCCCTGCAAGGAGCATATACAGTGCGTCCATAAAGTAATGCATAAATTCATTATTTCGTAAACCGGCGACTTTAAGAAAAAATCCCGAAACAGGTCGATTTTTATTTTTAAATTAAGATTTTTTGGTATATATATCATACTAGTGATGTCATCCATCTGGGCGTGATGACGTAATCGATGATTTTTTTAGATGAGTATAGGGGTTGTGTGATATCTCATTTGAAAAGTTATTCAATTATCTATTCAGTAATATAAAAATTGTTATAATTATTTATACAAGATATCCAAAAATTTTGTTTAATAAAATTAATTGACACAAAAAGATGAATGTATGTAATTCATTTAAGTCTAAATACAATTTACTGATGTCAGAAAAAATACAATTTACTGATGTCAGAAAACAGAAAAAAATTTATTTGAAAAATTAACATTGATTTTCGCTTCAACTAAATGGTCAAACAGTCAAACTGTTAAGAGGCAGGTGGGCGGCAGCTTTTACATTGAATTTGAGCGAAAAACAATATTTATTTGTGAAATAAACAGTTTTTTCCTGTTTTCTGACAACAACAAAACGTATTTTGAATTAAATAAATTACATACATTCTTCTTTTTCTCGAAATTAATTTAATTAAAAAACATTTTTTTAAAACACCTTGTATAAATAATTATGTTATTGTTTATATTAGTGAATAGAAAATTGAATGCCCTTTAAAATGAGCTATCACATGACCCTTATTCTCATTTAAAAAAATCATCGATTACGTCATCATGCCCAGAATAATGACGTCACTAGTATGATATATATTCCAAAAAATCGCAATTTAAAAATAAAAATCGACCTGTTTCGGGATTTTTCTTTAAAGTCACTGGTTTGTGAAATGATAAATTTATGCGTTACTTTATAGACGCACTGTATAACTCGCAGGATTTTGCGTTCCCATACTAATAGTTTATTGATTTCTTTATTTAGTCCTGTCGCCAGAGGAGGTACAACGGCCTCCTTTATTCAGATGGACTTACCCAAGTTTTTTTCATGTATTTTTACCAGTAGAATACGAATTTTTTGGGTAACAGTTGATCCGGATGTCGATAAGATTGTTATTGACCAAGAACTTGAGGAATTACATAACCGCGATCTCTCGCAAGACAAAACATTTTTTGGTATTTTTTGGCTCATTCTAAGCAAAACATGTTTCTACAATTTTTTTCATATGATGGCTAGTTTTCGAGTAACCGCGGTTGAACTTTCAAAAAATCGAAAAATTGCAATTTTTGAACCCGAATAACTTTGGATTAAAAAATAAAATAGCCAGTCTGCTTACCGCATTTGAAAGTTTAAGTCAAATTATATCGGTTTTAATTATTTCCATTGCTAAAAATTTATTTTTTTATTGTTTAACAAAGCTTAAACACATAGTGTTTCCCTTGCTTTTACATGCGTTTTAACGCATGCTACGTAGAAATAGCCTCGATTGCACTAGTACCTATTCTACCTACTCGTTCGATTTTAAATGAGAAATCATAGAAAGCATCACTCACGCACTAGGTGTTTGCAGCTTTGTTTAACAATAACACAATACATTTTTAGCAATGCAAATAATCAAAACCGATATAATTTGACTTGAACTTTCAAAGGCGCTAAGCAGAATTGCTATTTTATTTTTTAATCAAAAGTTATTCGGGTTTAAAAATCGCAGTTTTTCGATTTTTTGAAAGTTCAACCGCGTTTATCTCGAAAACTGAGCATCCTACGGGAAAACTTGTTAGAACATTTTTTACTTAGAATGACCCAAAAAATACAAAAAAAATGTTTTGTTTTGCGAGAAATCTCTATTATGTAATTCCTCAAGTTCTTGGTCAATAACAATCTTATCGACATCCGGATCAACTGTTACCCAAACAATTCGTATTCTACGAGTCAAAATACATGAAAAAAACTTGGGTAAGTCCATCTGAATAAAGGAGGCCGTTGTACCCCCCTGGCGACAGGACTAATTTCTCGGCGTCCATGTTTCACTGCGGTATGTCACTGCTAGTCGTATTATAGTTTTATTGCAAAAACTAAATTAGTTTTAAACATGAAATTCTGATTAAAAAGTATCTTTTTGAATGAAACTTTACCTATAAGAATTTCAAAAATATTTCGAGAGATATCAAAAATAATTACTGTAATTCAGAAGTAGTTTCCACAGTCTCTAACATTGATGAAACTCATACCTATGCTGCGTGACAAAAAGAAATTAAACAAAAAAATATTACAGATATTTATTAATCCATATGATTTTTACCGCAATTTTCTCGACATCAGACATTTTAGAGAAATGGTGTTATAACACATCAAGAAAGTTTTCCATTTATCGAAAAAGTTCTGCGAACACTATTCTTATATCAAATTATTTCTGCGAGCAAAATAGTTCGAGAGCAAATACACATCTTGGTAAATCGATACTAGCTCATGGATACGGGAAAAAGCAAATTTAAAAAAATATTGAGGAATTTTTTCCTGGTTTCCTGGTTTGTTTTAAAAAAATACACTGGTATATGACATCTTCGAGAATTGTTTATTCCGGATAATTGGTCTGCAGCTATGGCAGACGTGTTTTCAGCTTAGCAACAGCCGTGTGAGATGGGACATAAACGTACCTAACAAACCTTGTGTAGTTGTCCTAAACCAATAATGATCTTCCTCAAGTATTTGTGGTATACTTGGTCAACGTGCGCCTTCCGGTGTTTGCCGATTGATCCATATTGGTGTTGAAATATTCGGTGTATCTGTAGAGAATTTTTATATAAAATGAAGTAAAAGAAAGACGTACTTGCAATCATTTAATTACAATGACGACCGGTTTCGATCTCTACAATATTCAGATAATCTTCAGGTCAGCGTTACAAGTGATTAAATAATGCCGATAAAATACGTTTATTTTTCACAATATCGAAAATTGTTATTACGAAAATTTATTTAGAATTCAAAATTATGTTTCAGTATGTAACTACATCCTTCTAATTGAAATATTCTGAACTATAAAGCGATGGCTTAGTGTGAAAACCTCGTATCTCATTTTACAGAAAATTTTACAGGAGTGACTTTAAACTGAATTTCTGCATACTCTAATCTAAAATATATGTGAAAAATTTATATGTAACGATTTAGATGTGTTTAGAATCTAATATACGTAAAGATAGTTTTTTGTTTTTAACATAGAGTATGCAAAAATTCAGTTTAAAATTTGTCATGTAAAATTTTCTGTGAATTGAGATACGAGGTTTTCACACTAAGCCATCGAAAGGTACTCTACTTTTGATCTAAATTTATCTTTTTTGACATACCTCGTAGAAAATTGATAAAACTTGATATGTGTATTTTAGGTTTTAGACCATCCAGAACTTTTTATTAATCACTTTTTTTCGTAAAATTAATAATAAAAGAGTTATAGGTCTGGATCCCGCGTATGAAAAAAAAGTTGATTAATAGCAAGCTGAAAATTTGTTAATAGCTTAAGGGTGTCTAGTAGGATAAACTTTGATATATGGGAACACTAGAACAGGGGCAGTTTTAATTGTGGAACAGGTTAAAAATTTGGAACGGTCAGACCACGAAAACGGCACATTTATTTTGTCCGACAGAACAGACTTAAACTCTCCGAACAGAGATTAAACTCTCATGCAAAAATCAGACTGCTAATTATCACCTGTCATAATTCCTCTCATTTGACATATTCTACACGTTCCACTCATTAAAACGCCCATTTGGTGATAAATAGCAGTCTGATTCTTGAATAAGAGTTTAGTCTCTGTTCGGAGAGTTTTAAGTATGTTCTGTCGGACAAAATACATGTGTCGTTTTCGTGGTCTGATCGTTCCAAATTTTTAACCTGTTCCACAATTAAAACTTCCCCTGTTCCAGTGTTCCCATATATCAAAGTTGGTCCGAATAGACACCCTTAAGCTATTAACAAATTTGCAGCTAGCTATTAATCAACTTTTCTTTATACGCGGGATCCAGACCTTTTATCAGAATTGAAATAACTGAAAATAATGTTAGTGATCCATAAATTTAAAAAAAAAGTTTTCCAATTAGAAGGATGTAATTTATTATTAAAATATAGTTTTTAATTCCAAACAACTTTTCATAATAGCAATTTTCAATATTGTTAAAAATAAAGCTACTTTACTCCTGAGTGAAATTCAAACTTTTTGACGTACCTCGTATAACATTCATAAAATTTATTATCTGATAATTGAATCTTGGGTTTTGGACTATGCAGAACTTTTTATAAAAAATAACTTTTTTTCGTAAAATTAATAATAAAAAAAGTTTTCCATATGGATACAACTTGCAGGGGCAAACTGTATAAAGGCTAATAGACTCAGATGTAGTGCAGTCACTGGAGGTGGATATGAGCTATTACCTCCGATTTCGTTGAACCTATATCGATTTTCATGAAAATTGGTAAGTGGTTAGAGGGTATCTTAAGGAACAAAGGTGACACGGTGCCAACTTGCGCTTTTACCCTGGGGGTGGATGCCACCCCTTCTCGGGGTGAAAATTATTTTATTGAAAATAACCCCATAATTCGATAGAGTGACAAGTTCTAAGCAAAATTTGTTATATAAAGTTAATAAAATAAATCAAAACTTTTTGAGTTATTGAAGATCAAAGATTTTAATTTTTCTTGAGAACAATGCATGTTTTTAACCGATTTTTCATTAATAACTCAAAAACTATAGGTTTTTGCAAAAAAGTTAAAATTACCAAAATTGAAGCTAATAAAAAATGAAATAAATTCTTTACTAGTAAAACCTTTTAGTGTTAACTAAAAGTGAGTTATAGGTAATTGAATATATATTTTTTTCGCGAGTAAAAAAATCTAAGTATTCAAGCTGAAATAACGGGAAAATAATGCATTTTATAACATAAACTTATTTAACATTTGTCAAAGTACTTAAAAATATCTATTAAATGGACATGTTAATAGCATTAAAATTTATGCACCAAAACTTTTTTAAAATTATTTTTTTTTTAATTTTCCAGAAAATGTTATTGTTTTTTTTAATAACTCGGTTTATTTTTTAGATATCAGGTTTATTTAAAAACCGTTTGGAAGGTAATTCCAAGGGCTATTTAACCACGTTGAACTTAATCTTTTAGACCCCTTACCTTTTTAAAAATAAAAGGTTAAATGGCCCCGGTTGCATGGTTTTCACAGCAAAATTTAAGATTTAAACCTTTCTATCTCGGTTATTTATTACCCTATGGAAATAGTTAAACAGGTAAAACATTTGACACAGAATAAAGTAAAATTTGGGTATGTATCATTTTTACGTATATTGAGTATTTTTGGAGTTGTTATCAAAAGAATATGAAAATTACAATAATTTTAAAAATTATGATTTTTTTAAATTAGATCTTTTTTTTCAAAAAGATGCATTCTAAACCGGTCAAAATTATTGAAATCATTACTTATGCTAATATAAAGAAGTTATTGTAAGGATTATTATAAATTTTAATTTTTGTGGAAATGGCGTATGTTTTATTTTTCACTTTCTCCTAAAAAATTTTAAAGGGTTCTTTTATTTTCATCATAACTTGCTTAATTTTGACGCTATTAACTTGTTCTGAAGATTATTTAATAGGTATTTTGAAGTACGTTGACAAGTTATTAGCAAATATATTTTATACATTGCATCGTTTTCCCTTTATTTAAGCTTAATACTGAGATTTGAGTACTCGTCGAAAAAAATACACATTCAATTGCCAATAACTCACTTTGAACTAACATTAGTTTAGTTCTTTAAGTGAGGAGTGTATTCAGTTTTTTATTGTCATCAATTTCAGTAATATTAACTATTTTGTAAAAGCTTATAGTTTTTAAGATATACGTGAAAACCCGATTTAAAACATGCCTTTTTTTACGAAAAAATAAAATCTTTGGTCTTTAGTAACTCAAAAAGTGTTGATTTATATTAATATCTTGATATAACAAATTTTGCTTATAATTTGTCCCTCTATCGATTTGTGGTATTATTTTTAATAAAATAATTTTCACCCCCGAGAAGGGGTGGCATCCACCCCCTGGGTAAAAGCGCAAGTTGGCACCATGTCACCTTTGTTCCTTGAGATATCCTCTAACCACTCACCAATTTTCATGAAAATCGATGGAGGTTCAACGAAATCGGAGGTGAAAACCTTCAGTGACTCCACTAATGGGCAGGGCATGTGATACGCAGTAACAACAATCGCCTTATAAACAACGTGTTCTGGAAAATGCCAAATGAAAGAAAGTCTGTAGAACGACCTAGAAAAAGGTGGAAAGAAGCAGTCAAAGAAGATCTAGAGAAAATGGGAGTGCCACACTGAGAATAATGGCACAGGACCGACAAACATGGAAGGCAATTGTAAACGCGGTAAGACTCACGAAGAGTTGTAACGCCATTGATGATAATCGCTCACTGAGTTCTATAGTGGCACAACCGCAAAAATGAACTTATGAGATAATTGACCATGAAGTTTCATGACATAAAATACCATTCAAAATTACAATTTATGGGTAAGAGGTTGACAGAAGAAACCAAATACTTGAGAATGAAGGGTTAGATATTACATTTTTTTTCATTGTATGAATTTCAATAACTTTGATATAAATATGCCAGTATTGAATTTAAGTTTTATAAAGGGTTCTTGGCGAAGGTGGTCGTAAGTAGTGGCATAAAGAGTTCATAAAATAAACGTTTTTATTTTTTAATTTTTTTTAATCTTGTTTTTATTCGTATATACTATATGAACACAACAATATGTTTCTTACTAATAACTAAAAAAGAATCTTAAAATGACTCATCATTATTGGTCAACATACAATTACTAAAACAATCGGACATTGATAGCTTCTGATCATTTTCTTTGATTATGTAATGTAATATTAAAATCAGTTAGGCCACTCTGGCTCTCATGGCCTCAAATCTATAATAGAAGCTAACATACTACCCGACGATAGTTTCAGTATAATACTAATTATTCAGATCTGTATTTAAAAATATTTTTTTTATTATTAATAACTGAGCTTGTTTGAAATTCTTGACGGGCCCTCGGTCTATAAATACGGGTCGTGATTTTAAACGAAACTACGAAACAGGAAACGATTGCGGAAGATTCTTTCGCAATAATAATACAGCAAAGATATTCTTTTCCAGAATACTCTTCGCGGAAAACTTTCTTATTTGAAGTAGTATTATTTTAACTTTTCAATTCTTGTGTTACTAAACAGAGCAGTGACTCGACAAAGATATTTATTTTCTTCATGTTGTTTTCGTAATAAATTCCGGAAATTTTTAAAAGAATTGTAAAGATTTTTATAGTTAGAGTTACAGTTAAAGTTCCGGAATAAACCCGAGACTAATTTCATAGCTACTTAAAAAATTTGTAAACTTTATGTTTCTCTCGTTTCTTTAGACGTTTTCTTTGAAAAGAATTCGTAGACAAGTTGTTAAAAGATTAATGGGAGCAATATTTTGTGATGAAATTAGTAAAGGTATATAGACACACCAATATAAGACTTGATATAATCATCATCATCATCATCTTGGCATCTACACTCGCGGAGTGATTGCCGCCCTCTTGGGCTCTTCCGATTCATTTTTCGCGGGGAATCAGTCCGCAGTAACATTTTGATTTTACATTTGGTTATGTGACTTGGAGTCTTCTACAATATTCCTCCATTCATTCCTGTTTTTGCTTATGGTTTTCTATTCTCTAACTCCTATCTTCTTAAGGTCAGCATTGATCTGGTTTTCCCATCTCTTTTTTGGTTTTCCCCGTGGTCTGCCTGATACTGGCCTCCCTTTGATAATTTTTTGATAACTGCTTCTGGATTGCTCCGTTCTATATGTGGCATCCATCTGAGTCTCTGTGCCTTGTTAAATCTGACGATGTCTTCTCCATTCACAAGTTCTCTTACTCCGTAGTTCATCACCTTCTTCCTGTACCAGAGCCCTTCAGAAAGTCGTCTACCATCATAGCTATATTATCTGACTCACTGCCACCCTAAATAATAGGCTTGTATCAACACCATATCAATCTCGCAAGTTCTTCAACCATGAAGTTCTTTTTCGTCGTGGACTGCGTTTGACTGCTCCTGCGTAGTTCATGAGTTTTTTAAATTCATTATCACCTAAGTTTCGAGGGCCTGTTATTCTCTGAATGATTTTTCTTTCTAGGATCCTCAATCTTTTTCATATTTCTTTATCAAGCACATTTTCTCAGTACGATATGTGATTACTTGTCTAATTGCTACTCTGTCAATTTTTAGTATTATTATTCTTAGTAAGCTTCTTATCTTTGAGGAAGTTGTATCTCTAGTAGGTTCTGTTTCCTGCTAGGATTGTCTCATTGATTACTAAGCTTCTATCATTAGTTCCATTATCTGAGACATCAACATATTTAAACTGTTCTGCCTTTTCAAAACTCATATCGGCCATTGTTTAAAGGTCACACTAACTGTATTTTTTTTGAGCATATTAACTATTTTCTTTTGTTGAATTATTGCCAAACCAGTTTATATGTATGAATGACATCATTAATTCAATTTCTAAATATATTCAGTAGTAATTGCATAAGAGCTCTAAAATTATCGAATTTTTCCCGAGTAACACTTTGACAGTTTTAATTTCGCGACCCGAAGGGGAGTGAAATTATGTCTAAGTCACAGTATTGGGACCGTGCAAGTTCGGCAAAGCGACCCCTATTTCTGCGCTCTGTACTTTTATTCGCACTTTTAATTATATTGGCCAATTATATTAGTCCTGGTTACTGGATAATTGTCAAGGCCATAGTCCAAAAAAATAATAAGAAGAAAAAATAAGATTCAGGTTATGTTATGAAAACGTAAACAATTGTATGTAGGTAATAAAATTAGTTATTAAAATGCAGTACTGCAATCAAAATACAATTAATTAAATTTACCTTTATATAATAATTGCATATTATATCAATATTGTGGAGCAATATATAATTTTTCTGCTTCAATGACAGAAGGTATGAAATATACGTCAATTTGACAATTTCAATTGACAATATGAATTATTTAAGATAGTTGCAATATTTCTCCGCGACTTGCGCACGGTCATTTCTCGTTTCCCTTCCAAGTACTTGCACACCGCGAATAGAAGGAATTCCTCCTATACTGTGTCTAAATGTCACGAGGGCAACAATTCGATAATAATTTAAGAGATCTAGTGCAATTTGCTGCGATTATCTCATGAATAAAACTGTTCAAAACCAAAACTTTATTGTAATTTATTTATGTAAGTACAAATTAGTACATTTAAACACACAGTTGTTTTAAATATTTGACGGTTGAAAGTAATCACTTTTATAAGTTTTAAAATATTAATTGTCATTTATGTCACTGAATGTAATTTTTCGTAGCAACGAAGGGCATCTGACGTAATATACTTCACAACGGGATATTATCAAAAATTATCGGGTATAATATCACAAGAGAGTGAGAATAAATTGAAAATAATACGACAGTTTTTCAAAAATTTGTTGTCTGGCAATAGACACGAGAGCCCGCAGGGCTCGAGTGGCTATTGCCCAATGACAACAAATTTGAGTAAAAATGAAGCAATATTTTCTTATTTATTCTTACTGTCGTGTGATATTCGTAAGATTATTTTTTAATACGTATATTATGGATTTTTCTTAAATGTGACAGTTGTCAAAACTAGGAAACTGGTTGCCATTAAACAGAAACAATCTACTTAAAAAAATTCTATCGATAATTTTCTACAGTAGATAATTCTCAGTATAATTTTAATCTGATTGGACAGAATTAAACACGTGATCAAATATCTTACTATACCATTGGAAGTTAAAATCGTCAAATAATAATCACTTGAATTTTTATTTCTGTAGCTTTCTATTGATCAGAATCTCTTATGAATGAAATAATCTTCCATATATTTATTTGTCTTACTAGGTATGCGAGTTGGTGTGTTATAAATAGGGTAGTATATCTAACTTGGTGTCTATGCATTTTTGATTTATCCTAGTTACGCGTGACATTGCAACCCTGACAGAAATGGTGGTGACATCTGGTGATTGTCTCAATTAGAATCAAACAAATTTATTCGTGACGTTGACCAACTATGACTATATAAACAACGCTATAATATATTAAAAAAATCACTTAAATCGAGCAACATGGTTAGGAAATCTGAGACACCAAAAATGAACCACTTTGTAACGTTAATTTCTTGAAGTAGTGTATCTTCCTTTTGAAAAGTTTTGTACTTTTTATTGCTAAATAAGTTGAGCTGGACTATTCTACGTATATTAATTGTCAAGTAACTTGCATATAAAAGAGCTGGAAGCTTTAACTCCAGCATAAAACATCCAGGAATAAAAAAATAAAACATTTCAAAGGTAAAAAATATACAAAAAATAATGATTGAAGATAAAGTATGCAATATTTTTGTCTGTCAGTAGTAATATACATAACGCTTCTACAAGCCTCTTACTTATATAAATTGATAATTTTTTCCAATTCATCAAGTTCTACTTTTGTTAATACCTTATTTGGTTAGGTCATATTTGATTATGATTTCTTTCAACTACATAGATTTTTCGTAGATTAGGAAGGAATTGAGATGTATGCCAAAGATTCTGAGGTTAATAGACACTACATAATAGTGAAACCAGTTATAACTTTTGAAACCAGAATCAATCTCAAGACTGGCTTGTATAGTATTTTTACTACAAAAGCGATATTACGTAGGTCAAAATTTTTTTATTTTTTATAATAAACATGGCAATAATGAAAAGTTACATTCTAATGTTTTAAGAGTTCTCTTACGTCAAAAATTTTGACTTACGTAATATCGCTTTTGTAGTAAAAATACTATATATGCATAACAGGTGCATACCGAAACGCTCTCATGCAAGTTTATTTTTGATATAGGTAGCAACATTATACAACCTGAGGGTGAGAAAACAAAGAAACTATTATACAGTGATGAGTGCGCTAATAACCGGCAAAATACCACAAAAGATGGCAAGCATATTAAGTTATGAGATAAAAAGAAATGAAACTAGTAGAGATGGGAAGTTTAGCGATAAAAACGTATAAATTTACATTATAATTATTATTCCCACCTTTAGACGCATCGGACGAGTTTGGCAACTGCCAATGTGACAGTGAGAGTTTTAGTTGACGTACTCCTCTTATGTGTCTAAAGGAGGGAAAAAATAAATAGAATGTAAATTTATACGTTTTTATCGCTAAATTTCCCAACTCTACTAGATTAATTTCTTTTTATCTCTCAACCTAATATGTTTTTCATATTTTGCGTTATTTTGCCGGTTATTAGCGCACTCGTCACTATAGTATGAATGATTGCAGTTAGGTCCACGATTCTTTACCCGAGAGTCATTAATACCTGGCGAGATAAAACACATACGTTTTATCTAGCATCATTCTCTTCCACGCATGAAACTAATGGCCGAACGCTCTAGACTCAGTACATTGAAAAGAGATAGGTACAGAAAAAAGAGGCGTGGAGATGTTTTCAGATATTTTTTGACGTTTCTGGTTTGTTTATTTTGTGGCTGTCAGTATTTTGAAGTTTTTGCTGTTTGTCGAATATTTGCATTTTGAAGTCTTTGTATTACACAAATAGATATTTTCATAACTAATTTTATATTGGAGTTTGAAATTTTATGGCAAGTGTATTTTATTTTGCCATTAATGTTTTCAACATACAGTTAATGCATGGTTGTGTTCAAGTTTCTGCCAAAGTGAATATGAATGACAAAAAGAAAATGTGTTATTGAATTTTTATAAATTGTTTATTTATTTATTAATCACTAAATTATACTATTATTTTCACTAATTAAAAGAATTTGTTCAGCTAATTCCAATGTAGCTGTAATTCTGCGCCAAAATTTTTAAGTAAAACCTACATTTGACATTCTCTTTATTTGATAACGTCAAATTTTAGACTAAAACCCGTGATCGGAGCAGTAGCTAATTTATGTCACTTGCTGTTGCGTTAAGTATATTTTCGACTTATTTCGTATGCTTCCAATGATGACGCAGAAGTAAAACACCCTGGACTCAACTGTAATTAAGTATATTCTATATACTCAATTCTTTATTAAATTTTGATGTAACGATAAAAAAATATAGTTCTGTGAGTAAGTTTACTACAAAGTTGCAAAACAGATGGGCCAAAGGCGTCATAATTTCTAAGATAAACCAGAATAATCACAGACTGCTTAGATGAATATAAAATAGCAAGAGGAACTAAAATAAGAATGCAAGATACACGTAAGTGCTAAATAATAAACTGGAAAAAATATTTCGGCAACAAGAGATTTTTATTATATCCTTTATTCAAGCAGTTGCCATTGGATGTAAAGAGATACCAGAATCTTAAAAGTAATTAATAGCCCAGTATATGACCGTTTTGGAGTGTAAATTTCAGGGTCAACTTCAAATTGCATGAAACTTTGCTTATAGGTTCTACTTACCCTCCACTTCAAAGTTGAAATTGTTCTGTTGGTTGCTTTTACTTGGGAGGTGCAGTGACCCCTTCTCGGGGGGTGAAAAAAACTGTGTTTAAAATAGATCCGTAAATTTGGTCCAGAAATAGGTCAATAATTGAGTAATTCTAAGCTACTTTCATTCTAAAGAGTTTTCTAAAAAGTCAATACTTTTCGAGTTGTTTGCGATTGAAAATGTTTAGTTTTCGACAGAAAAACCACGTTTTCAGGCGGTTTTTGCAAATAACTCAAAAAGTAAAAATTTTATCGAAAAAAATATTCTTGGCAAAAATGTAGCATAGTAAAAAACGAAGATTTGAACATATTGTGTATTGACGAAGTCTATAGACCCATCAAGAGCAAAATTGTAGCCAAGGAAAAATTAAAACGTTTTTATTCGTCAAGTTCCAAATCGAATATTTAAACGTGAATTACCCAAAAACGAACCAATTTTCGGAAAAATTCCATTAAAACCTTTTTAAAGTGTTTTACGCTCTAAATAAATTTCCCCTATTTGCAGCCGAAGTAAAATGAATCGCTACCACTTACCATTTACTTTATATTTATGTGCATTTTTATACGATATGTTGGTTTGACCGGATAGAAATGTTAATTTTTGAAAAAAAATTATTTTTTAGTAAAAAGTTTTTGTTTTAATTTTGGTAAAATGCTCTTTTTCCAAAATAACGTAAAAAATATTAGCGATACGAACAATCTCAAAGAGTAAAAAATGTATTTGTTGCTTTTCTAAATATGCTAGTTTTATTTTGTTTTTCTGAGACAAAAAAATAGGTTAAGATATGGCTGTTCAAAATGTACATACCCTCGTGATTAGTGGCTTGTTCAAGCTCTTTCAACTACCACCCTTTCAAAAATAATTTCTTTAAACCGTTGAAACTTACAGATCATAAGAAATATATAAGTAAAGTAAATGGTTTATAAGTCGGTAATGATTAATTTTATATAGGGTGCTAAATAGGGGGAGATTATCACATGTTTTTTAACAAAAAAATAGTAACCAACTTTATTTTGAGCGTAAATCGATTAGTTTTGATACTAGAAACTTTTTTGAAAAATAAAAATAAAGCTTTTCATAAATACTTTAAAAAAATTTTAATTAGTTTTCCCGAAAAGTGCTTAATTTTTTGGTCATTTCACTTTAAATATTCGATTTGGAACTTGACGAATACGAAGGTATTTTTCCTGGGCTACAAGTTTGCTCTTGCTAGGTCCATAGACTTCGTTAATACACAATTTTCCTTTTTTTTCTATGCTACATTTTTGCCACGAATAGTTTTTCGATAAAATTTTTACTTATTTGAGTAATTTACAAAAAACCGCCTGAATACGTGGTTTTTCAGTCGAAAAATAAACATTTTCAATCGCAAATTACTCGAAAACTCTATATACCTAACGAAAGTTACTTATAATTACTCAATTTATCCATTTCTGGATTTATTTTAAAGTTTCTTTCACCCCCGAGAGGGCGGACTGACACTCCCAAGCAAAAGCAACCAACGGCACAATTTCAAATTTGAAGTGAAGGGCAAGTAGAACCTAAATCCAAATTTTCCGGGTATCGCCGTATTTCCCGGTCATTTAATGGGCTATAAATTAATGAACTGAGTAAAAACAAGTAATTGACTCAGTCATTGTAATTAGGCAAAAGATAAAGTTAAAGTAATGTAAAGTAAAAAATAATAGATAGATTACAATAAATTCAAACCTCCCAAATGATTACGTGACTTGACACAAGCAAAACTAGTTCTTGAATCATAAGCATATATATTTTAAAGAAAATTATGTATCGATTTTTGTTTAAAAAAATCGATTACGTCATTTCTATAACACTGATGATGTAATGATTAAGAAAATTTGTTCAATATAATATATCGATTGGTGGCCTATCAAAGATTAAAATTTACGTGCTTTAAGATTTTTAAAAGTCGTCGGTTTCTGACTTAATAAATTTATTCCATACTTTTGCATCATACTTAACTAAGTAGGTATATAATTTTGGTTAACCCTGTAAAAATATATATCCGAAGAATAATACATTCTAGACTTTTAAATGAGGTATTCTGTGACCTCGGCTTGTTTTAAAAAAATAGTCGATTACGTCATCAACCAACACTGATGACTTAATGCGCAACACATACATATATAGCAATTGATGGCTAATCAAAAATTAAAACCAACGTGTTTAAATTTTTTTAAAGTCGTCTGTTTACAAAATAATGAATTTACTCAATACTTTTACATCATACTGTATATGTTTATGTGTTTTCTGAAAACAAATTGATTTGTTTTTATTTCGCTTAAGAGCACTTAAAGTAAAGTTTGTTTTAAACAAAAATTCCGTCCATATTTTTCACACAAAAAATCTCCAAAAGTCCCCTCGAAACTCAATATGATGGTCAAGAGTCGCAGACTTCATCAACGTCCACTTAGCGTACAGCCATTTTTCTCATATGACTTCATCAGTTGTTCGATGGTAGGTACCTCGCAAACTTCCAACTTTCTTGAGAGCATTTGCAGACAATAGACCATAATTCACGTACCTAAGTGATCTCGTCTTACCAAACGAAGTTGGCTTACGATAAAAACGTAGTGAAAGGGTTTTTCGCTGGGATGTTTATTCGAAAAAGCTACGAAAGTTCGATTCTTACAAATAGATGATAATTTCCTTACAGAGTATGTCTAGACATATGTAAAAAGTAAATTTAATTGACGAGCAGATTTTCTAAATGCAATTTGTCCATTTTTTTGTAATTTTGGCAAATAGAGAAAAACTGATACGCGTTTAGCAAGAAATTAAACAAAAACTGATAAACCTAAAATATGGATAAAAATCATTCAAATATTATACCTCTATGCCAAAAATCTAGTATTGATAATATCCCAAAAAACTTGAAATAACTGTTGGACAAACTGCATTTAGATTGTCATCCTGGGAGAAAACGCCTTTTGATTGTCTGCACAAAGCGGTATGAGTAGCTTCATAAAAATAATCTTTTATTTTTAAATACAAAATAATGTTAAAAAATTAATTGAAAAATAATGCATCTCCTTCGATAACGTCATCATCCCCAGTTTCACTAAGGTCTCGATTATCATTTTGCTCACCAGTGTCACAAAGAATTGGTTTGTTTTTTTTTATTAATGGCTTTGACAGAGCTAATTAGCCAGACTATTTGTGTTTTTTTGTATGGTATTAAAAGAATTGGTTGTAACAATATTAGTTCAGGATCGTTGACCCAATTCGCCCCTGACAGTTCCACTAAGAGCTTTTTTGGCTTAATTTAATTTTGAAGTTCTGCAGCAGGTAAGTGTAAAGTCAAAAGCTTCTTTCCACGTTTTAATAACGTTTAGAATTGTTTGGATGGTTTATAATTTCTGTTAAACAGCCTCGATCTTAAGCAAAATATCCTTGTCGTTTTGTGATCTCTTATTAATAATTCGTTTGGCAGCACTGATTCCTTCAATTTTTAAAAGAGAATAATGTAGTTTTATTTCATAAAAAATCAACAATCCATCAGTATCTACCAAGTTGTTTAATTTATTATTAAACAGTACAGACACCAACTACTATGCAACGACAACGATTGCCAATGACAAACATATCGCAATTAGTCCACATCGCATGGACAAACTTCGGTTAGTTCGTCTACCGTCAATGGACATACGCAGCACATAGAAAGTCCAAGGTATTTTTTTCATTTAATTTTTCTGCAGCCGTTCCGAAAATAAAACTTTCCGGTGTGATTTATTAAATCGAAAGTTCCATTTTACACAACTCGTACCGAAAGTAGCTACTTTTGGGACTAATTATTTCACTTTCGGGGCGCTTTTTTTACTTTCGGGACGATTTTGGGTGCTAGGTAACGGCTTTGACAATAACATCAGCTTTGTATTTTATTATGAAAACGCTTGTCATTTAAAATTCGTGTGTGTGTGTGTGTGTGTGTGTGTGTGAAAATGGCCGCAACCAAATTCATATCTCAAAAAATAGTAACAGTACTGACACGTCTAACACTAATTTTCATACTGCCACTTCTGTTAATATTCCTAACAATATCAATGAAAATAATTGTTATAATTGTGTTCAGGCCCGACCCCAGGGGTGTGCGAACTGGGCGGCTGCCCAGGGCGGCAAATTTTTAGGGGCGGCAAATTATAGATTACAAATTTTTGTGTACTAAGAGTCTACCACGTGAGGAAGGGGGCGGCGGTTACCGAACTGCCCAGGGCGGCAAAACCCCTGGGGCCGCGCTTAATTGTGTTATTAATATTCATAAGTAGATTTTTCTAATGTTGAATTCACGAGAGTAACATTAAAGTGTTGTAACGAAAAGTGCATATGTAAAGTTTATCCATGTATTATTTGGTGGCTCTATACATACATATAGTTTGCGAAGTTATCTTTGGTTGGAAATTTAAAAAAAATGGACAAAGTGCATATAGAAAATCTGCTCCTCAATTATCACCAATCTCTAATGTTTACGATAAGTGGGAGAAAACTCGTATAATCTATAATTATATTATCATCAGAAATCAGCTCTGATTTGTCCATTATTAAACATGGGCCTCCTCCAGATATTTCCATCTTCTTCTGTTGTGCGCTTTTGCTATTCAGTTGGTCACAATTCTTTTGAGAACGTCGGTCCATCGCATTGGGGATCTTCTTTGTTTACCTGTCATCTTTTATTCTTGCAGCACGTCAACCCATCTCCATTTTTGACTTGTAATACGTTCAATAATATCTTCCACTCCCGTTCGTCTAGGAACTTCCTCGTTTCTTAGTATATTTCTTACTCTTATTCCAAGCATTGTTTTCTTCATTTTACGTTGTGAACTTCTCAATTTTCCCGCTGATGTTTTTGAGATAGTTGAGATTCCTGATCCGTACCTGAGGACTAGTAGAATGGTTGACAGCTTTCCTTTTTTGGATTGAGACATTTGATTTAAACACATTTTTCATTTTTCTTATGCAGCCCAACCCAACCTTATTCTTGTAAATAATTTACATGTTTGGTTATCTTGAGTCAATCTTATCTTGTGATATAAATACAAATGTCTCTCCACAATTATGTAGACGATTCCATTCGCTCATTAGGGGGGAGATTGGTCATTATTTTGTTTTTTCATAGTTTATCTTTAAACCGGCTCTGTAAGGTGCTGTATTTGTTGTAGCATAACTCTGGCTTCCCCTAGGTCATCTTTTATAAGAAAGATATCATCGGCTTATCCGTATCATCGTATACTTCCGTATATGTGAGATCATGAGACTGAGCGACTGGTATCATCCACTGTAACCGACTATATACTACTTAGTTCGCGACTGTCATCATTGAAACAGAGTGTGCTTTGTGCATAGGGTGTAAAATAGATTTAAAAGACATGTACCTTTTGGGGGTATACCCCAAAATCCCGACAGCCAAAATCCCGACAGCCAAAATCCCGACAGCCACAATCCCGACACGCCAGAATCCCGACAGGTTTGATAAGCTTCTTTTTACCATATATTATTACATTTATTTCTTGTTTTTTGTTTATGGCCTTTTTTGTATTTTCTTGTTACTAAACAATAGTATTATTATTTACCATTTAATATGAACTAATTTTCCGAATAAAATTTCTAACATAGGTATATGAATTAAATTATTTTTTTTGCCAATATATAGTCCAATATTATATGTATAATCAAATCCTGAATTCAAGTTTACTTTCATATAATAGATATTATCATGTCATTTACAACCTTCTATTTCAGTAAGTATAGCTTTTATATTATAAATATAAAATAAATAATAAAAATGAAATGTTTAAATAATTTTCTCTTTTAACCCTTAAACGCCCAAGGGTGGGTAAAAAATGTCCACCTAATGCGTATTCCCTTGTAACATATTTATTACGTGTTTAAGTTTTTTTTTTAATTATTTATTGTTAAAAAGACAGCCCATTATCGAATGTTAATTTGGTTCTACCAATATTTTTGAAGATAAAAGCAGCATCTTGAGTTAAAAAAAAGTACATCCTTGGCAAAACTTGTTACTAAAGGTTTCTATAAAATTTCTCGTTGGTAGGAAGATAATCCATATAATTATCGATGTATAAATACATAATTTACATAATTATCCGCCAATGAGGAGGCTGAAAGAAAAAATATGGAGAAAATCGACAAATCTAAATTACTGGCTTTTACTGGTATGTTAATTTTGATGTACATTGTAATTTTGTTGTAAGGTTTGTAAATTGTTTATATTAATATTTTAGAAGATGCTGTGTTTAATAAGCATAAGATTCTTAAGTTTAATCCAGTTTCAACAACTCTCAATAAATATATTAGCTATTTTCGAGGTGGACATTTTTTACCCACCCTTGGGCGTACATGGAACCTAAAAAAGGCTGGGCGTTTATGGGTTAATATACATAATAATTAGTACCCGTACTTATTAGTAAGTAATAATTTTTCAATTTTAATACTCTATATAATCTGATTTGGTATTGCATTTGAAAAGGAAACAATAAATATTCAAAATGTAGTGGTCGGAATTTTTACTTATGCGAGGATTGTTGCATGTCGGGATTTTGGTCTGTCGAGATTATGGTATGTCGGGATTCTGGCGTGTCGGTGTTTTGGCCGTCGGGATTTTGGCTGTCGGGATTTTGGCTGTCGAGATTTTGGCTGTCGAGATTTTGGGCGACACCGACCTTTTGGAACAACTTTACGTAATAAGGCGTTTTCAAGGTCGTCGTGATAAGAAAAGAAGTTAGTGTTGGATAAATGAAATACTTATTAGAAGAAATTTACTGGGAGAATTTTATCATCTACATATTTACCATTTACTAAATATTTCGCAAAAATTCTTTAATTATTATCGGATGAGTCAAAAGTAGGACATGCAAACTTTTTGTAATTCGTATTGCGCCTAATTAGTACTAGCCTACATGACACAGTTTGTCAGTTACTGGGCATCTAAAAAGTTCGCAAAATATTGTGACAAACAGGATTAATACCTATCACCTGAAGGTGAGTTACACGTTTCAATTGTCCATGAGGGTCCACTTGAGTGTCGGTGTTGTGTAGAAGGTGGAGGTATGCGAGGATCAATTGTGTGTAACTCTTCTTCATCGATGAGAACTTTCTGAAGTTTATGTCTTACATTCAATTTGCGGTGTTCTGGAACTTTTTTTGGCTATGGAAGGAGGCGAACCAAAAACTGGTAGTGGCAGTCTCCTTTGTTTACAGCATGTTCGGTAAATAACTGTAACTTTAGATTTCTAGAAATTTATCGTCAACCGTGATGTCTGCTGGTTCATTTTTCTTACGTTTAGGATTGCTAGTTTTAGGTGTTAGAGGACCAACAGTTAACACAATACCTGCATAGATAAACGCAAACCAGTGTAGCATCACGTGCGATTACAAGCGACTAATCCCAATCAAGGGGGATCGGTCGCCAGTCGCTTGGGGTCAGCCGAGCTCAGTTGGTCGAGATCGTTTGCAGTGGACGTTGTTTAGTTACATTTCATTTGTTAGGATTAGTCGCTTGTACACGGGCGTATACGCGCTAACTTCGAGTCGCGCAACTACGCTTCCAATGGACAACCAGCCTTATGAATAGTTTTGGCGACAAAGTAACCCCCTTCTGCATCCCACCGCTAATTTTTATCATTCCCACGTAGTCAAGTAGTCATGCAATGAAGGTTTACAGTTGTTGTCGCGTATATATTTTTGTTTATTTCCTGACCGTGAGTTTTTAAATAGAAACTTTTTTAATTCCTCGATTTCTCGGTCTGCTATATATAAAACAAATTATTTTGCGTTAAAATAAAGACGTATACCATTTATATTCAGTTGCAATGCGAAGGCAAAACTGTCTTAATTTTCACTTATTACAGAGAAGTAGTCCAATAAGTTTTCAATTAAATATTTTTTAAAAATATTTTGGATACCTTTAAATATTTTATTAGGTTGCAAACTTTGACTTTCATTTACCAGATGTCGGTAGGCACCTACTCCATAACGTCAGTTGCAATGCTGGGATAAACTCTTGGAGTTTCGTCACTTGGGGCATAGAGCAGCAAACCTACGCCTCTCTGATGATGACTCCAATGAGAGTCGAAAATCGTCGATTTAGAGTGCTGGTTTGCGCTCTCTGTACTAAGTGAAAAATAAGACAGTTTTGCCTTAGCATTGCAACTGAATAAAAATGGTATTAATTTAATAAAATTGTGTTGTGACTAGGAAAGTTTTGGGATAGTTCTGATTTCCTTCATTATATATGGATTTTGGGCTGCTGAATCCGAATATGAGGTTTGCGGAAAAAATTTCGTGACGGAACATTGAAAAAATCGCGAAAAAAGCGAAACATTTCTGCTTTTCTCGCTTTTTTGCTTAAATCTCGAAAACTATTAACTTTTAGTAAATGATCTGTTAACATAAATAAAGTACTTAAAATTATCTACAAATATCACTATTTACTTTTTTTTCAGACCAACCGCTCGGTCAAAAGTGCAAGTTGAAAATTGCGAATTTTGAATGGTCTCTGCAAAACCCATTTTATTTTTTATTAGAATGCTGTCATTTATACTACGATACTACTTATAAATAAATAAGAATTATTTCCAATATTTCTTCTTTTTTTAATGACAGAGTAAGATTAATTAAGCTGTTAATAGCGTGAGGTCGTAAAAATGATTACCGCTTACTTGAAGAAAGTTGAGGAGGATAGGGAGCAAGTTCAAAGACGTTCTACTGCACCACCTTTTAATTTCAAAACTCAATGTTTTATGTGTGGTCTCGTCATAACACTTGAGTTTATAGAACAGCAAAGTAAAAAGACCACCAACCGCAATATGGTGTATCAGGTTCGAGTTTTAAAATTTAAAGAAACTGTTATAAAACGAGCAAAAGAACGTGATGATCAGTATGACAAAGCCATAATCAAACGCCTTTTGCCTGTCTCAGACTCAGTAGCCTCTGATTGCCGGTATCATAGTTTATGCATGAGAAAACTGCACAATCGCCCAGTCACTCAAAAAAGGATTAAAAAATCGGGTCCATTTGCCGATGATGTTGAAACAGCAATGCAAGATGTTTACAATTATTTAGAGAATAGGGATGGGGAGTGCCAATTTTTGTTCGATGAGTTGATCGACCAAATCAAGGGTAAATATCGTCCTGACAAAAAGACAGCCACAGCTCATCTACTCAAAAAATACGGAAGCGATATAATTATTACCATGTCCCGAAACAAGAAGTCGGTCGTTTGTTTCAAAGACACAGGTTACAAAATCTTGAACGACGCTTGGTACCAACAAGCGTTAAAAAATGAAAAAGAGGAAAGACTACGGATTGTTCAGACGGCTGCTGCCATTATTGTTGAGGATGTCCAGAGCCAGGTTTATGAGACACAGGAATACCCCCACCGGATAAGCTTTTAGAAGGAAATGAAGAACTAATTCCTGAAACACTACGTACATTTGTGGAAAAAGTTGTACTTCATAAAAAACGTGGGAAGTATGATAACTGGAAGAAAAAAGCAACGCGCTTGCTCATAGTCTTGTAGCGGCGGTAAGGCCCAGATCATTCGTCTCACCAGTCCTTGTAGGGTTGGCCGTGTTGCTCTACAAAAAGTACGGATCAAGAAAATTGGTTGATGTAGTTTCCTCTTTGGGGTTTTGTTCATCCTATAAAGAAGCTATTTGTCTGAAAAAATCAGCAATCGCAGGCGATCCGCAGAAAATTGACCAGCCGTGCTTTACACAGGAGGTGTACGATAACGCTGATTTTAAAGTACATACAATCTACGGATACAACACTTTTCACGTTATGTTCAATCCATTCCTCGGTTAAAAACGAAACTCACGCCTGAGATTTATGCAAGTCAGGGAGCTGCTCAACTAATTCATTTTGAAAGGACAAAACCTCAAGGTTTATCAGAAATCAAGATAATAGATCCGAAGGGAATGTTCACACCAACTGAAACTGTGACTCCATCTGTGCCTGATCTTCTGTGGCTCTATGGGAAAAGTAGAGATATCCCCGGCCTCTTAGGATGGAATGGATTCATGGAAGCTGTCGCAAGAAACATGCCATATGAACTAACATTTATTGTTTACCAGCTATTTATCAACGCTCCTCTAAGTGATTATGATCCAATATTTACAGAATTGTTGAACGGAGTAGAGAAAACTAAATCCTTGAAGCAAGTTACATGTCTGGTAACATTTGACCAACCCCTCTACCTCAAGGCAAGAGACATCCTTGCTAGTCGTCCCGATAATCCTGATCTGTCAAATGTTGTTATAAGGCTCGATGGATTTCACTATTGATGCCCTTCATGGGGGCAATTGGTTACATTATGCAATCAACCGAAAAAATTATGTCTGGTCACGCTTACACAAGGGCAGTACGAGCTCATATGTTGGCTCACAGAACTCTGGCCAAAATAGTGATTAAGTCAATTGCACTATCATCAAAAATGGTGGATCAATTAGAGGAGATCTTGTTCAACTTAGACAGAACAGTGATTCTTTCTAATGATGTAAAAAATATTGTAAAATATGTGCCAGAAGAATTTAAATTCAAGCTTCAACCGTTTGCAGAACGTGGCCCCCTGTCTGGCCTGTTGTGATACTAAATTTGTACAATTTCGACTTTTTTTTTCTTTTTAATTACTTGTGCAGAAAACTAGCAGACATGTATCAAATGACAGCATTCTAATAAAAAATAAAGTTTTGGAATGTAAAAAGTGGGTTTTACAGAGACCGTTGAAAATTAGCAATTTTCAACTTGCACTTTAGACCGAACGGTTCATCCAAAAAAAAAAGTAGATACTGATATTTGTAGAGAATTTTATGTACTTTAATTTTTCTTAACACACCATTTACTAAAAGTTAATAGTTTTCGAGATTTAAGCAAAAAAGCGGGAAAAATCACGAATTTTTCGCTTTTTTCGTGATTTTTTCAATGTTCCGTCACGAAATTTTGTCCGCAAACCTCAGATTCGGATTCAGCAGCCAAAATCCATATAAAATGAAAGAAATCAGAACTACCCCAAAACTTTCCCACTAGGGGGCTCGTAGAGTACAAATTCACTGAATCATATACATTTTTATTTTATATTAGTATTAATCCATTGAGTAACATAGGTCCATTTTCCGTTGGAATTCAGCTGAACAGACGGGGTCGTGAATTGCAAATTTTTAGAATTACCTGTTGTTTTCTTTGCTTCAATATCCATCTGGCTTGCAATTTTTAGAAGCCACGGAGGTGTTACCAGGAAATCGTCCAATAAGTGTTCAATTAAATATCTTTTAGAAATATTTTGGATATTTTTAAATATTTTTATTAGGTTGAAAACTTTTACTTTTATTTTGCGTTACTTTATTAAACGTTTCGGCTATTTTCTATCAAATTGTGATATATATTGGAGATATCCTTGATATCCGGTCGTGTTATTGATACAATTTCGGTATTTCTTTTTGTAAATCATCGCCAATATACACGTATTGTTATAATTTTGTACTTTGTCTAAAATCTGTACATTTTCAAAATCAAAACATGGTTTTTTCTATATAAAGTTTGCTAACATTCTAGTATTTACTTTATTGGTTTAAATTAAAGGTGTGAATGTAAGACTAATCGTTTGAATGGATAGGTATTCCCTTTGTATTATATGTAATGAATGAAATATTTCCTGTTATTAATTATATTATTTTGTAACATATGTTCAAAAAAAATATATATATATAAAAGATTAAAAAAAATAATAAAAAAAAATATTAAAAAAAAATAAAAAATATATATTTAAAAAAAATTTAAATAATTAAAAAAAATTCAAAAAGAAATACCAAAAAAAAGATTTAAAAAAAATCACTGAGAGGTTCTAAACCTCCGAGAGGTTTAATCGGGTTTAGTTCCTATCGTAGTGAAAAAAAAATAATTGGCATAGTTGTATTTATTAACATAGTAAGTAGACATTGTTATTTGTGAGCTTTATTTTTTATTATTCTTTATTTTTAAGTGTATACTGGACAATTTTGTATGAACGAATATTAATTTTATATTCAATTACGTGGCTAAAGGTTCTAAACCAAGGCCAGAATAAAACAAAAAAAAATTATGGTTTGTACATTATGTTTGTGTACAACAACTATTCTACGTAGATATTGGTTTGTTTGGCCAATGTATGTGGAATAGCAGTATTTAGTATTTACTTTATAAACAACATCCGAATGCTAATCTTTAGTAACATTGGGTTTAAATTAGGATTTACTTTTTCCTTAAGTATTTTCTGAATATTTTGGTTTATTCGCAAAATATTCACTCCTAGGTCTGTCATTAAAAATATCCACCATTAATCATTTGGATGCATTTGAAATGTGGCTGCACAGACGTACACTAAAAATACCATGGGCGGCTATGCTGAACAATGTGGCAGTCCTTAACCCTTAAACGCCCAACCTTTTTTAGTTTCCATGTAAGCCCAAGGGTGGGTAAAAAAATGTAAAAATGGTAAAAATGGGTGAGTTGTTGGAAATGGACTAAACTTAAGGACCTTATGCTTAGTAAACACAGCATCTTGTAAAATATTAATCTAAACAATTTACAAACCTTACAACAAAATTACAATGTACATAAAAATTAACATACCAGTAAAAGCCAGTAATTCAAATTGGCTGATTTTCTCCACATTCTTCCTTTCAGCCTCCTCATTGGCAGATAATTATGTCGATTATGTAATTATACGTCTATACTTATATCAATTATGTTCCTACCAACAAGAAATTATATAGATACCTTTTAGTAACAAGTTTTACCAAGTGTGTACTTTTTATGTCCACCCATATTTAACTCAAGCTATTACTTTTATTTTCAAAAATATCGGTAGAAACAATTTAACATTCGATAAAAGGCTGTCTTTTTAACAATAAATAATTTTTGGAAAATTTTTAAACACGTAATAAATAATGTTACAAGGGAATACGCATTAGGTGGACATTTTTTACCCACCCTTGGGCGTTTAAGGGTTAAGAAAGCAAATGTTACTCGCGGACTGCTTGATAACATCAAATATAGAAATATGACCTATTTTAGACACGTAGTAAGGTGAGACCGACATAATATTCTTCAACTTATTATGTTGGCTAAAATCGAAGGACGCAGTGGAACTGGTTTTAAACAGGCCACTTGGTTGAAAAATATTAGGGAGTGGACAGGAATAAATAAATGAAAGCAGTCATTTAGAATAGCTCGAGACAGAGACAGTTTCGCCATTATAATCGCCAACGTCCAGGGGACTTGATAGGACACGTTAAGAAGAAGGGCCCGTCATTCCTGGGTAGGAGTATAAGTCGCCCATTAGTATAAGTTCTTCTTATCGGTTTTTTGTGAGGGATCACAGGTATTCTATTGGCAAAGAACCGCAAAGTGGGCGACGCCTGGTGGCATCAACTCAAGGAAATATTGACTTTGTCATTAATTTGTGTACATGTTTGTGGTCAGTTTATATTGTAATTAACAATGATTTCGACTTAAAAAAAACTATTGCGGTGTTCCTCAGTATTCATCCTAATATACTCTACGTAATGAAGAGAACTAACCAATGCCAAATTACACATTTTGTTAATTTTAATGTTTGTATTAAACGTAGTATTTTTTAATGTTTAAACGATGTAAAATTAAATAAATAAGTAAACTGTAGTATATTTCGGTGCACAGCATGTAAGTTGTTATGTAAAATATTCCGACCACCTCATAATAATTTCTAAAACAATTGTTATAAAATAAATTCACCCACTTATTTTACAGTTTTTATGTAATTAAAAATTGTTATCTATTAGTGTAAAATAAATTGTAGTGTACCTATTAACTAAATTAAAAAACAATATGAGAAATTGTAAGATAGATTAATAATTTTTAAAACCCTGTGTAATTATCGGAGACCAGATTTTTTTGCTGGACTGTGTATATCGGGCAGGATAAAAAGTAATGGCGTCTTTTTTTAATAAAATTTGTCTTTATAAAGTAATTGAACAAATAGATCGATAGCTTAATATGAAAGCATTGTAAGAGTTCCTTACATTAAATTAGGATTATCGCAGATGCAAATATTTGAATTATTGATAGTTTCTAGTTAATGAAAAAAAGGTGAAAACAAATAAGTAGTTAGCATCAAATTTTAATGAATACATACAGATGAAACATAATTCGAGTCTTATTTAACTCATAAGATGTCTTAGTGGTAAAAATTAGTGGTTACTTTGGCAAAAAACCAGTGTAAATGATTTATATTCAACGTTTAACGACTTGGAAGTCAAATGACAAATTCTTTTTTTTCCTTTAGTTATCGTCCATTTTTTAAATTTGGAGCGCCCTCTGTCGGAATTTAATTTTGCGGATAGCGGTCTCATAGTAAAATAACATCATTGACCACAATTAAATATAGAAAAATAGCGAAACTGGGTCACACACTGAGAGGAGAGAAATACCGCGTGTTACAAAGTATGTGAAATCAATGGACAATCTGTATATTATAATAACACTATTAGAGGCTAATATGTGCTTCGATTTTTTTACACTTTTATTATTTTCCCTCGTTATTGAGAGTTCACTAAACTAATGAGTTGTTGTAAATATTGAAAATTTATGTTTCGATAAAAAAATCAAATTCTGAGTTTTGATGAAATTATTTATAGTATTCATATACTATATAAAAATGTAAATAACAAACATGAAATTCCATTTATGTAAATTTAGTAATATTTTAGAGCAAACAATAAAAATTTATTTATTTATTATATCTATAAAATTCTGCAGGCCATGCCTAGGGCTAGGGTATATTTTACATATTAGAATACTGCAAATATTATATTCAAAAATGTATATTTATTTAATTTCCCCATTACAGTCGTTTGTTTTTTCAATCAGATATTTTTATTGTTTTTAAATCCTCTTCTTTAACGATTTGTTAGTTCCATATTTCTTAGTATGCTTTGGCAGTTATTAGTTTTTATTTTATTTCTCTTTACCAGTTAATGTGTACCTTACCTACTATATTCAACGTTTAACGACTTAGAAATCAAATGACAAATTCTTTTTTTTTTTTTTCTTTTAGTTATCGTCCATTTTTGAAATTTTGAGCGCCCTCTGTCGGAATTTAATTTTGCGGATAGCGGTCTAATAGTAAAGTAACATCATTGACCACAATTAAATATAGAAAAATAGCGAAACTGAGTCACACACTGAGAGGAGAGAAATATCGCGTGTTACAAAGAATGTGCAATCAATGGACAATCTGTATATTATAATAACACTATTAGAGGCTAATATATGCTTCGATTTTTTTACACTTTTATTATTTTCCCTCGTTATTGAGAGTTCACTAATTAAATCAGTTGTTGTAAATATTGAAAATTTATGTTTCGATAAAAAAATCAAATTCTGAGTTTTGATGAAATTATTTATAGTATTCATATACTATATAAAAATGTAAATAACAAACATGAAATTCCATTTATATAAATTTAGTAATATTTTAGAGCAAACAATAAAAATTTATTTATTTATTATATCTATAAAAGTTCTGCAGGCCATGCCTAGGGCTAGGGTATATTTTACATATTAGAATACTGCAAATATTATATTCAAAAAAGGATATATATTAATTTAGTTTCCCCATTACAGTCGTCTGTTTTTTCAATCAGATATTTTTATTGTTTTTAAATCCTCTTCTTTAACGATTTGTTAGTTACATATTTCTTAGTATGCTTTGGCAGTTATTAGTTTTTATTTCTCTTTACCAGTTAATGTGTACCTACATACCTACTTATATGTATTCTTAAAATGTATAGCCATCTTATTTTTTGATTTAACAGTTTTCCTTGGGTTGAAGCCTCGGTGTTTCAAGTCATTTTAAATAGATCAAATCCGTGTGACATGTAGTTTATTAATTTATTTATTTTTTGTTCAGGTTCAATAATAGTCCAGGGCGCATCTGTTTTGAGGTGGACGTTGAGAGGTAACTCAAATAAATTTTTTTGCAGAAATTGCTTGAAAATAAATCAAATAATAATATTTGAGTTATCCTCCCTCTCAAAAAGGTCCGGAACATTGTTTAAATAATCAAAATGTCAAAAAATGAAGGAAAAATTCGATTTTTTTCTTCGTTTCTTGATTATAACTTTAAAAGTATTCATTTCCTAGAAAAGTTGTACTGACATAAAAGTTGGGTAATTAAATTTCCTACTATATATATATATATATATATATATATATATATATATATATATATATATACAAGCTGTACGCTCCCGAGGAAGCTGAAGCTGTTTTCACTTGAAGATCCTTTTTGTGGGGGATCATCCCATTCTGACTGGTTTTACAATTGCTGGTGTGACTTCGCTGTTTCCACTACCTTTCTCCATTCTTCTCTCTCTCTGATTTTGCTTCTTATATTTCTAATTTCCATACTTCTTAAGTCTTCTTCCACTTGTTGTCTCCATCTGAGTTTAGGCCTGCCTCTGGTTCTTGTACCTGGTGGTATCCATTCGGTTATAACTCTTAACGGATTGTTCTTCTCTCTTCTCATTATGTGTCCATACCATCTAATTCTCTGTGCTTTTGTTGCTCTTACTATGTTCTCTTGACCCATCCATTCTTGTATTTCGTGGTTCATCCATTGCCTTGCATCCTCTTCGTTTTCCCTCTTTGGTCCCAGAATTTTTCTCATAATTTTTCTCTCAAAAACTTTCAGCTGCTCTTCTTCTCTTGCTGTTAATGTGAATGCCTCCAAAGCATATAGCACTATTGGTCTTATGGTCGTTTTGTAGATTTTCATTTTTGTATTTCGGCTTATCTTCTTATCTTTGAAAATTTTTTTATTTCTGTAGAATGCTTTGTTTCCTGCTTGAATTCTTCTTTTCATATCTACACTTTCATTTCTTCTGTTGACTAATACTCCCAAATATTTGAATGTTTCAACCTCTTCGAAGCTGTGTGCGTCTATTGTCATTTCTGTCAGTTGCGTCTTCTTTTTTTTACTTACATTCATGTATTTTGTTTTATTTTCATTTATTTCCAGTCCTCTTAGTTTGGATTCGTTTTCTATTTCTTGAAAGGTTTTCTTTAATGCCTTTTTATCTGTTGCTACTATGGTTATATCGTCCGCATATCCAATTATTTGTACTGTATTTTTATTTATAGTTCCTGCGTTTGACAACTTTTTTATTATCTTATCTAATGATAGAATAAATAGTACAGTTGAGAGCGCATCTCCTTGTCTTACTCCATTTTTAATTTTTATTATTTCTGTTCTCTCTCTTCCGGTGTCTATTGTTGCTTGGGAATCTCGCATTGTGATTTCTATCATTCTTATAATTTTATTTGGTATTTTGCTCTCTTGTAAGTCTTGGCTCATTTTTCTTCTACTTAGTTTGTCAAAAGCCTGTTTAAAGTCTAGAAAAAGTATATGTGCTTCTGCGTCGTACTCGTATGTTTTCTCTATCGCTTGTTTTAGTGTATGGATAGCATCTATCGTGGATCTTCCTTTTCTGAAACCGTACTGGTAGTCTCCTATGCTTTGTTCTGTGTATATTGTTAGTCTGTCTCTAATTATACCAGTCAGTACTTTATATGTTACATTCAGTAAATTAATTGCTCGGTAGTTTTTACATATCCTGTGGTCTCCTTGTTTTGGGATTGTCACAATAATTCCTTTCTTCCATTCTTCGGGCATTGTTTCCTTATTCCATATATTCTGTATTAGTTCATAAATCTTTCTGTATAGTGCTTCACCCCCGTACTTTATAAGTTCTGTTTCCTACTATATAGAATTGGTTAAAAATTTAAAAAATAGCCACCCTTGTTGCAAAATAGCAATAATTGCGAAAAAATCATACAAAAACAAGTATTCGCATTTTACGTTTTTAAGCAATTTATGCTGCACTTAGGACCTTCATGTTTTACTCAGAAAAACTTTATGATACAACAAAACAATACTGTAAATTTAATTAACATCGGTTCAATAGATTTTGCAAAATAAATTTTGCAATCCAGCTTTCGCAAAAAAATTCATTTTTTCAAAATGTTACAGGACTGAAAATAAAGCAGATAGCAAGTTGAAAATTTTTTTGCTTATAGAAGTGTACCGTACCTTTCATTTGCAATTTTCAAAATTAAAATCGATTAATTACGACGGCGTCAGGAAATTTTTTAAATAAACATTAATTTTTGGAGCTACGCGCAGGACAGCTGTGTTCAATTCACACAAGTTTATTTCCACCAAAATTTCTTCCAATCTTTATCTAATATATTATTTTCTTACTCTATATTTTGTTTTATTTTAATATTTTAATTACACAAAAATCAAACTAATTTTATTATTGTTTGTGAAATATTGTTTAAACAATTGCATATGTTTAAAAATAATAAACTTTTATTCTCTTAGTCAAAATATATGAACAAAGAAAATTTTTGCTAATAAAAGTGTTATTTCAAAGGATAAAGTATGTGTTTTTATTTTGCAATAAACAAATTTATTTATATATATCGAAATGTAATAAAAATTAAAATGTATCAATCATTATCAAAGGTCATTGGAATGCCCAATCATAGCAAACTATCCGCTGTCCTGCGCGTAGCACCAAATCGGTGTTAATCGATTTTAATTTTGCAAAATTGAAAATAAATGGTACAGTACACTTCTATAAGCAAAACAAATTTCAACTTGCTATCTGCTTTACTTTCAGTTTTGTAACATTCTGAAAAAATGAATTTTTTTTGTGAAAGCTGGATTTCAAAATTTATTTTGCAAAATCTATTGAACCTATCTTAATGAAATTTACAGTATTGTTTTACTGTATCATGAAATTTTTCTGGTTGAAACATGAAGGTTTCTAAGTGTAGCATAAATGGTTGAAAAACGTAAAATGCTAATACTTGTTTTTGTATGGTTGTTTCGTAATTATTGCTATTTTACAACAAGGGTGACTAATTTTTGAATTTTTAACCAATTCTATATTGTAAGAAATTTAATTACGCAACTTTATGTCAGTACAAGTTTTCTCGGAAATGAACACTTTTAAAGTTATAATCAAAAAACGAAGAAATAATCGAATTTTTCATTAATTTTTTGACATTTTTATTATTTAAACAATGTTCCGGACCTTTTTGAGAGGGAGGATAACTCAAATATTATTATTTGATTTATTTTCAAGCAATTTCTGCAAAAAAATTTGAGTCACCTCTTAACGTCCAAATGTACTAATATTTTTACAGATCCGCCCTGGTCTATAAGGAAGCCTAGCACTATCTTAGTAGAAAATCAATTGCTGGAGCTTTCAGTTAATTTTTATTTCTCTTTATTATTTGCTAGAATTTTGTACCAATGGTTTTAATCCCTCATTTTTAAGAAGTATTCATCACCGTTTCTTTCTTTATTTCACATTTTCTACTCCATGGTTTCTACTCCATCCTACCCATATTTTAACCATATTTCCTCAGATCGTCAGATTCCTCTATTATTCTTTAGCTTTCTGCTAAGATGAATTTTTGTTCTTAAGTGCCGCCTTTAAGGCCAAAGGTTATCATTACGGCTATATTCGCCTTTGATCCTGCTGCTCTAAACAACTCAATCGAGGTACCATTGTACAATTTTACAATGGTATGTACTACTTCCTCTTTTCATTTTTTTTTCAATACGTCGTTGTTCGTGACCTGTAAGTTCACATGTGAAATACTTCTATTCCGATTCCCACCCTCCTTTTAGCATCTACGCCTGTATTACATACTATGTCACCTCGGTATTATAACTGTTATTTTCGGTTACGACTGTCTCCAAATATGTATATCTGTCGACCTTTTGCGAGTTCGCATTAATCCAGGATTTCTCAACAGGGGGGCACACCCCACGAGGGGGGGTCAATTTGAATGTTAAGGGGGCAAATCGAATATGGACTCGACACGAGTTTACCCCATTCGTCCAATGTCAGGCAAGTTTACTCCACTGTTATCAAATTTTGACACTAATGACATTTATCAAATTTTGACACTATTGTCATTTCATAGGTTAATTAGGTTATATCAGCGATTTTTTGTATTTTCTGCGTTATTCCTTTAATTTTTTGATTTTTAGTCTGTTTTTATATCTATAAAAAACAGTTGTTTTGAGAACTCTTTAGCGGACGCAACAGTATAATATAATATTTATCGATTACCGTCGAAGGCCGATTAAAAAAGAAGATGTATTTGGTGATATTTCTAGTGACATTCTTGGGTGTGAATCTATCTTTTTAGTTTACTCTTCTTAGTAGAAAAACAAAGATTAAGAGAGAATTTAGCAAAACCGTCAATATCAGCATTTCTCAAAACCGTGTTTAAGAACTTACTTAAACTCCGCGTTCTTTACAGATGCAACTTGATAAAAATACAGACTCATCATTATTTAATTTCTTTAATATCCAAATTCTATCTCAAAGTGTTTCTAGAGTCTAGAGTTTCAAATGTAATCAAGAGAGCAAACATATAGAGGCTTATTAACATCCATACATATTTGTACCAATACATTAAGGGCTGGTTTCACCTAATTCTTCTTTACGTGTCATATCCGAAACGAAGGTTGGCAAGCATCATTGCTCTTCTAACTTTTGACACTATAGCCCAAAAGAGTTTAGTTGAGCTGCATCCAAACGATTCTCTGAGATTTCAAAGCCAGGACATTTTTTTTCTACGTATGCTGCCTGCGCCTTTCTTTAATCATTCCCTGCATTATTAACTTTAGGAGTTCATATCTGTCACCACGTATTATATGACTCAAGTAATGCAGTTTTTACGAGGTGGGTTCATTACATTGCGATGGTTTGCCTTAAATTGGCAGAATTGTTTGTATTTCCTTCAGAGTTGAGACTTCTGAGCTTCACTGATGAGGCATAAGGATGCTGAAATAGCTATATGGAGATGGTGGTCCAACTCTAAATCAAATATAAACAAAACCTGTCTTGATATTTTTTATCTAATGCAGTTCTCTTATTTTGATGGAATCCAGTATCTCCCTGCTGTTCTCTATTTTTTTAGTACTTGTTCATTAGTTATTCTGTCTCTCCAGGAGATTCTCATCATTCTTCGATATGTTCACATTTCAAATGCTTCCAATCTATTGAGACATTGTTTATTAAGGGTCCATGTCTCGACACCAGACAAAAGAACAAAAAATACATAAGACTTTAGTACTCGTTTTCTAAGATGTAGGCTGAGGTCTCTACTTTTATATATTCGATTGACCCTTTGGTTGCTATAGTGCGGCAGATTCGTGCAAATATTATAAGAATTGCACATTTAACGATACAAGCATATAATTTGGTCCACATATACTGCACATGTAAAGGTACAAATTTAGATATGAGCCCATCTCAGATTTTGCCTTTTACAAAAATGGCGGTAATTCAAAATGGGCGACTATACATATGTGACTAATAGCACGATATCTTTTGAATGAAAAGTTCGATCTCAACCAAATTTGCTACATAGGTTGCTTGTGTGATTTACAAGATCAATATCGTGAACTGGAAGAATCGGTTTACCAGAAGTTATGTTTTATCTGGTTTCTTATGTAAAACTATTTTATATTAGGTAAATATGTAATTTATTTTCAATTTTTTCACGCTGTGTATATTAATTTTTCAAAATGGTAATACGACCATTGAAAAGAGCGTAAGAATATGTTTTAGGAAATATTTTTAACTTTTTAGTTATGTTAATTACCATTTAATAAATGCATAACGTATCTTCACATGTACCTATATGTGGTACATTCGTGCAAACATTATAAGAATTATTGTGCATTTAATGGTAGAAGCATATAATTTGGACCACATATACTACACATACAAAAGTTTAAACTTAGATATGAGGCCATCTCAGATTTTGCCTTTTACAAAAATGGCGAGCATTCAAAATGGCGGCTGTAGATATGTGACTAATAGCACGATCACTTTTGAACGAAAAGTCCGATTTCAGCCAAATTTTGCACCAAGGTTCTTTTTTTGATGAGTAAGATCTAGGTTTTGAACCGGAAGAATTGGTTTACCAGAAGTTGTGTTTTTACTGTTTTTTATGTAAAAATATGGTGTTTTTTTTTTTCAATTCTTCCACCCTGTATATGTTAATTTTTCAAAAAGGTAATACCGCCATTGAAAAGAGTGTAAAAATATTGTTTAGGAAAGATTTTGAACTTTTTAGTTATGTTAATTACCTTTTAATAAATGCATAACGTATCTTCACATGTAGCTATGTGCGGCAGACTCATTTTGAATGCCTGCCATTTTTGTAAAAGACAAAATCTGAGATGGCCTCATATCTAAATTTGAATCTTTGTACGTGTAGTGTATGTGGTCCAAATTATATGCCTTTAGCATTAAGTGCACAATAATTCTTATATTATTTGCACGAATCTGCCATACATAGGTTCATAGGTACATGTGAAGATACGTTATGCATTTATTAATTGATAATTAACATAACTAAAGAGCTCAAAATATTTGCTAAAAAATATTTTTACGCTCTTTTCAACGCCATTATTACTTTTTTGAAAAACTAATATATACAGGGTGAAAGAATTGGTAAAAAAACAACATGTTTTTACAAAGAAAAATTAGGAAAAACACAACTTCTGGTGAATCAATTCTTTCAGTTAAAGACCTTGGTCTTACACATCAAAAGAAAAACCTATATACCAAATTTGGTTGAAATCAGACTTTTCGTTCAAAAGTTATCGTGCTATTAGACACATATGTATAGTCGCCATTTTAAATGCCCGCCATTTATGTAAAAGGTAAAATCTGAGATGGCTTTATATCTAAATTTGAACCTTGATGTTTGTAGTATATGTGGTCCAAATTATATGATGCTACCATTAAATTCACAATAATTCTTATAATATTTGCACGAATCTGCCACACATAGGTACATGTGAAGATACGCTAGGCATTTATTAAATGGTAATTAACATAACTAAAAAGTTCAAAATATTTTCTACAAAATATTTTTCCGCTCTTTTCAATTGCGGTATTACCTTTTTGAAAAATTAATATATACATAGGGAAAAAATTGAAAAAAAAAACATATTTTTACATAAACAACCAGCAAAAACACAACTTTTGGTAAACCGAGTCTTCTGGTTCACCACATCCATCTTGTAAATCAAAAAAAGAACCTATATATAAAATTTGGTTGAAATCGGGCTTTTCGTTCAAGAGTTATGGTACTATCAAACACATATGTATAGTCGCCATTTTGAATGGCCGTCATTTTTGTAAAAGGCAAAATCTGAGATGGCCTCATATCTAAATTTGAACCTTTATATGTGTAGTATATGTGGTCCAAATTATATGCTTGTATCATTAAATGTGCCATTGTTTCACATATCGGCCGCACTACTATTACAAAGTCTATAGTAGGTGCATATTCCTCAAATACCAAGTCAAATATTTCAACGTGAAATACTCAGAAAATAAAGCACTTTCTGTGAAAAACTCATAAATTTTTTTAAGTGTTTAAAAAAAAGTTTTATCTACTCTTTGTCATATTATGTATAAGTTTTTAGTTTGTGAAAACTGTCATTATAGATAGCAGTGCGTAAAGCGTTTAAAGTGTGCGTGAAGTAACAATGTATTTTAAATGGGATTTACTTTTTCGCACACTTTCAATGGGTTTTTTGCCACACTTTCATATAATCAAATATCCTTAACTTTAGCGTTGTCATGGTGATGACAATATGAGCAATGACGTAGAACAAAATTTTTGACAGTTTTGTGGTTTGAAAGTAGTTAGGATTTTTAAATGTCAAAGTTCTAAAAATTGTAGAATAGAAATGAATTCCAGTGACGAAGAGTTACAGTTTTTTTATTTGTTTATCGTAGATAAAATATTGTATGCAACTGTGAATGAAGTACTTTTTGCGAACTTACGCGATTTATAGCACTCGCTCCGTTATCGCTCGTGCTCTAAAAATCGCGTGCGTTCGCAAAAAGCATACTTCACGAACTGTTTCATAAATAACTATTATTTGTGTTTTTAAAAAAGTTTCTAGCATTAAATGTAAGCAAGTTATTCTCAAAATAAAGATGGTCCCGTTTTTTGGTAAAAAATCGTGAAAATCACCCCCAAATTAGCATACCAAATAAAATTAATTGTTAGCGCTCCATAAGTTGCTTTACTCGTGTTTGTATTGTTTATATAATCGGTAAGTTCCATCTGTTCAAAGCGCTTATTTTTGAAAGGGCTGTAGTTAAAAGGGCATGAACGAGTCACTAATTACGAGTGTATGCAAATTTTAAACAGCCATATCTAAACCAATTTTTGTCTTACAGAAAAACAAAAAATATAAAATATTCAGAAAAGCAAAACCTACGTTTTTTACTCATTGAGATTTTTGGTATCACTAATAATTCTTAAGTTATTTTGAAGAAAAAGCATTTTTTTCAACATTAGAAATTAAAAAAAAATTCTTAAAATCCAAATTTATTCAAAATACGCACTTATACGCTGTGAGCTCGTACGTAGAGGGGATATTTACAAATTCGCGAGCGCCAGTAGTGGCAAGTCTGTAAACGTTTACCGGAAATTTGACATAAATGTCAACGTGATTAATTTAAAATTAAAATTAAAAACATTAATTATAAAAAATATTAGTTGGTCAAAGCTGTGGTATATATTTTTACCTTAAATATACTTACGTTATAAATATTGAATTTAAGTTTTTTTAATGTTCCGTAATATGTAATTATAAATTAATATATTAATCTTGGCGCCATCTACACGATAATTGTGAAAGTATCCGAAGTAAGAAATTCATATTTTATCAATAGAACGTCAAAATGATTAGCAAAATCTTAAAAAAATCGATTAAATTTAATTACTTTTTTGCGTTGTAAATATTAAGCTATAACAATTAAATAATAAATTTAAAAATTACCGGTGAAAATTGAGTTAGTAATCCGCTAGGAACGCCACCAGCGAAGCTCAGAGCGTATAACCGATAAAACTTATAGGTCTGGATCCCGCGTATGAAAAAAAAGTTGATTAACCCATTAACCGCCAAGCAAAGAAATACTGCAATAATATGTAATATATTTGATTAACTAGAGTAAAATAAACTTAAACATTCGTAAAAATTTTTTTTTACACTTTGATAATGGCAGGTGTCACAACAACAAAATGGTTCGTTTTCGAACCTTTGGCGGAAATGAGATATAAAAATTGAAATACACAATTTTATTTGTTGTGAAAAGTCTCAAAACATTTAGAGTGTAAATGGACCTGGAAGTTTTCATAAACAAAAATAATATGGTTAGAGCATTGCCTACACCTTCTTCAGCTTCTTTGTCAAAAATGAAGTCGAACGGCCCTCTATCCTTTTTAGAAATTATTTTAGATATTTGAAGTTTACACTTTCCAATCCTGTATCTTGCACTGTGCCAGTTGCATAAATTCGACGAATCGACATATTGTCTACTGTCTACAACACTACACATCCACCCTTATGGAGCCCCCCCTCCCCCACCCTAGATTATAACAAAACTGAATACCAGAATACCCGTCTTTCTAAAGGTACGTATCCACTATGTTCGTAATATTGGACCACCGAGGCACTGCCGCACGGTCTTTGGCGCACTGTTGCACGGTCCGGGAGCGCCAACCATCCACTATGTTCACGAACCTCTTGCACTCCGCGCTCCCTGCAACTGCTCCAATCGATACGGTATGCGTTCCTCTACATATAAACTGACACCAATTGGAACGCCGAGACGGAGCGCGCACTGTTGCACGGTCCGGGAGTGCCTACCATTCACTATGTTTACAAACCTCTTGCGCTCCGCGCTCCCTGCAACTGCTCCCATCTACATGCATGCGCTCCTCTACATATAAACCGCCACCTATTGGACCGTTGAGGCGGAGCGCACACTGTTGCATCGTCCGAGAGCGCCAACCATCCACTATGTTCACGAACTTCTTGCGCTCCGCGCTCCCTGCAACTGCTCCAATCGATACGGTAGGCGCTCCCTTACATATAAACCGCCCCAGATTGGAGCGCCGAGGCAGAGTGCGCAAAATTGCACAGCCCGGGAGCGCCAAACGTGTCCACTATGTGGAGCAGTTGCAGGAGCTCGGAGTGAAAGCATAGTGGATACGTGTTTTTACACATAATAAAGAAATATCCCAACAAATTACTGCCTGTGCATCACCTTGAACTTATTCCTGATCAGACAGGATTATATGTCGACTTCCGCCAATGGTTCGTTATCGAACCATTATTTTCAAACACGAGATTTGATGACTCAGAAATTATTTTTTTTTGTATTTTTATAACAATTGGTGTACAAATAGGTTAAAAAAATAATGTTTTAATTTATTTGACCACAAAAGTGTTATGCCGATAAAATTACTACAGTAAAAATAAAGTTGCGTCGAAGGATTGAAAATGTCGGACATTTAGAAAATATTTTTGTGATGAAAGCATGAGTTTGGAAATTAAACAAAATTAAATTTAGTTACACTTATATCTTCTGGTTGCTTAAAAAATACAAAGATTTAAAAAAAATTAACGAATTGCCAAAAAAAAATTCTACAAAAAAATGGTGCGTTTTCGCACCTTTGGCGCTAAATGGGTTAATAGCAAGCTGAAAATTTGTTAATAGCTTAAGGGTGTCTAGTCGGACAAACTTTGATATATGGGAACACTGGAACAGGGGCAGTTTTAATTGTGGAACAGGTTAAAAATTTGGAACGGTCAGACCACGAAAACGGCACATGTATTTTGTCCGACAGAACAGACTTAAACTCTCTGAACAGAGAATAAACTCTCATGCAAAAATCAGACTGCTATTTATTACCAAATGGGCGTTTTAATGAGTGGAACCTGTAGAATATGTCAAATGACAGGAATTATGACAGGTGATAAATAGCAGTATGATTTTTGCATGAGAGTTTAATCTCTGTTCAGAGTTTAAGTCTGTTCTGTCGGACAAAATAAATGTGCCGTTTTCGTGGTCTGACCGTTCCAAATTTTTAACCTGTTCCACAATTAAAATTTCCCCTGTTCCAGTGTTCCCATATATCAAAGTTTATCCGACTAGACACCCTTAAGCTATTAAACAAATTTTCAGCTTGCTATTAACTTTTTTTTCATACGCGGGATCCAGACCTATTAAAGATAATAACATAAATAAAGCAACTTGTGAAGCGGTAACGTTTAATTTCATATCAGATGCTTAGAGATGGCTTACCAAAAAAAAGTAACGTCATCGTTGCTTTCTAATAATTGTTATGTTAGTCCTGGTAATATTATTTTAAAATAAATTAACTTTATACTAATTTATTCATATTATTTCGGTGAATTTTCATTTCGGTGAATTGTGCTTTCGGTAAACTGTGTTTCGGTTAATTGATTTCGGTGAATTTTTCGTCTACATATCTTTTCAGTGTAACTTGTATACATTTGACGCCGGAAATTTTTTAAAAAAACTGTGGTATTATAATATCACCCTGTACAAAAGATGTGTTATTCAAAGAAAAACATATATCATTCATCGTTCGCCCTTGACCAAGGCCGAGCGTGAGGTTGCGGGAGTTCATCATGTATATAAGTGAACGCCCGATGATACGGATCGTTATCGTTATAATTATTTATAGTAGTTAGTAATTGAGCAATGTGACGGTAGGTCATTACTGTGATATGTAAACCCATTGTTATGGTTAATCGTAGACGGAGTTAAAAGTAAATAATATAATGTATTTGAACTAAGAAGAGAGTTTTAATTAATTACGACCTAGAAGGCAGTAACATCACACTATTTAATACATGGCTGATCCTGCAGACTAGAGGAGGTCTTCTGAAAGAGCAGAGATGGTGGCGCCAGCGTGGAAATACCGACGACGAAAATGGGAGTTGGACCAGGACGAAGGAAGACGATTAACGCAGTGAGCGACAGTGTAAAGACAAAGTGGAAATAAAATGTAAGTAAGAATGTCTATCTTTATTAAAAATGCTTCCCTCGTTTTTATATTATTATTGAAAATTGAATATTTATCTTTGCTGATTTTGGAATAATTTATGAAGTATCGATTTTTTTTTAAGAATATCTATAAATTTTGAAATATGAAGTGATTTTTGAATTGAATATTTTTATAGAAATTTATTATATATGCTATTCTTGAATTTTTATTGAATTTTGAATCTTTATTGAATTTATTTGAAAAATCTCTATCCGATTTCGATTTTTAGTACGGTTATTTTTGAATATTTTATGGAATATCTAATATTTTCCAAAAATTTCTATCGAAGTTTGAGATATAAACTTATTTTGAATATTGTTATCTAACTTTTGCATATGCTATTTTTTTATTGACGAATATGTATACTATTATTGAATTTTTATTAGCCATTTGTTTTTATTATTGATATTTATTGATTCTATAGATACATTTTAATCGATTTTGTGTTAAATTTTGTATGATATGAACCTGAATTAATATTTTTTGAGTGATAAATGATATTTTTTAATAAATAATGATTAGTGCTGACATACGATAAACATTGCTATAAGCAAGATATATATTTTTAACGAACCGACCTGATGCGTCGAGATAAGGAATTTGGAGAAGAACTATATAGATAAGAAGAACTAACAATATTATAAGCTAAATATTATGAGGCAACTTGAGACAATAAGAAACCCACGGCTCTTGTCAAATTAGGAAGGTACTAAGTGATTTATAGAAGCTTGAACGCTTATTAGAGACCCACTCTGTGTTTTGAAGGGTACCTATTTTATTCATGATTATTCGTGAATAAACAACGGCCTCAAAGCAAGGGATTGAGGTTGTGATATTTTTAGAAGAATTTGAACCGCATAAAATACCTATTTCGTGTTTTGAGTTAACTATACCACCTTAATGGTGCGTACAGATCAGGACGAAAATTCGGGTTAATATTGGCGGAGAACTAAGACATCCGAGTGAAACCTCTTTTATTAAGGTAAAACGAAGGTATCGGAGCTAGTATATGAAGTGATGATTATGATGTTATATGAAATGATATATGAGATAAATGATTTATGATTGTTATATGAAAGATGTATATGAAGATGAATTATGTACACTGTAGAAGTGTTATTATGTGGAGAAAATGAAGAAATATAGTTGTAGTACCAGACAAGAAGAAGAAGAGAAAAAAAGATAATTTTTTTTATTAAAATATGTGGGAAAAATGAAAGAAGACACATAAAAATTGCAAGAAAAGAAGCAAAATTAAGAATAATATCAAATAAGTAGCTAATCATTGAATTATGTCTAAGAATTAAAGTTGTAAATTTTTTTCTCTAAAGTAACGTAAATTATAAATAACTTATTTTTAAAGGTAGATAATGAATTCAGGTTAAATTTTCGCGGAAAATGGAAGTGTTTGAATTAAGGATAGACAATATCTTACAATAGTGTTAGTAGATAGTAAGCAAAGGGACACAAAAAGTGAAGTTCTTAGAGAGATTACATTTTTATTATAGGTACAATATTTTAAAGTTAGTAAGGCGTATATAAATAAATCAAAACAAGACTGAAATAATACGATGAAATAGTAAAGTAACGTTAAATTCTTTTTTTATATACCATTTAATAGAAGTTTAGGTAATATTTAGCTTAGCTTAGGAAGTATTAAAGTCGAGATTTTATTACAATTAGATTAGTTACGGCTTATAGGCACTAAAAGACTATTTAAAAGTTAGGATCAATTTCATTCACTGTGGACACTGTTTTGATGAAGTGAATTAGTGAACGAAAAAAAAAGGACGAAAAGACACGACGTGAAAGTACGTGAACTAGTAATAGGTTATAAAATACCAGTTTTAGTATAGGGAAAATATGAACTTTTGTGTAAAATAGGAAAAAGAATATACATGTTTAGGGAAAAATTGATTGATCTGAAATGTACCATGTTACAGTTAGTTAGCATAGTTAGGAAAGTTAATTTTTCAAAATAGTATTAGGTAACCATAAACATTTTTGTAAAAGGGAAAGAGGAGCATCACATTTTAAAAATATGTAATTTTAACAAAACGGGGAGGTGTGGTATTATAATATCACCCTGTACAAAAGATGTGTTATTCAAAGAAAAACATATATCATTCATCGTTCGCCCTTGACCAAGGCCGAGCGTGAGGTTGCGGGAGTTCATCATGTATATAAGTGAACGCCCGATGATACGGATCGTTATCGTTATAATTATTTATAGTAGTTAGTAATTGAGCAATGTGACGGTAGGTCATTACTGTGATATGTAAACCCATTGTTATGGTTAATCGTAGACGGAGTTAAAAGTAAATAATATAATGTATTTGAACTAAGAAGAGAGTTTTAATTAATTACGACCTAGAAGGCAGTAACATCACACTATTTAATACAAAACAAAAATCCAATCTCTTTTAAAAACAAAAATAAAACTTGCAATGAGTTTTCCCCAAAAAAGTGCTTCATTTTTTGGTTAATTCACGTTGAAATATTCGATTTGGGATTTAACGAATACGAACCTATTTTTCATTAGATACAACTTAGACTTCTAGAAACCTCATACATACACCATTTTTTTTAACTTTTTTAAATTTTTTTAACAGTTAGCAAAGGTATGCAATATATTGTGTTACTTTTCCTAAAGTATAAAAGCTCAATTTTATATATGGTAGTTAGACTACTATCAAAAGATAATATCTCAGTAGTTGGACAGTTTCAATGGTTTCTTCACCTTGCCGATCACATTGAAAATCTACTGTAGGTACAAGCACAAGACAATATAATGTTCTCTAGTGTATACGAACGAGTGAGAACGCAGTAAAAGATCGCAGTAGACGAAACTCACTATCTCACTCGTTCTTATACACTAGAGTACATATTGTCTCGCGCTCGTACCTACAGTAGACTTTCAATGCGTCCGGCAAGGTGAAGAAACTATTGGAACTGTTCAGCTGCTGAGATATTATCTTTTGATAGTAGCAGTGGCGGCTCGTGACTTCAGTATGCGGGTAGGCGACACAAACATATACCTTTATATATTATATACTCTATTCTATACTCTACTATACTCTACATATTATATATTCGTATACCTATATACACAGTGTGTCGCATTTGAGATGAAGACACCCCTATATTGCGGCTATAAAAATAAATACAGATTTAAAATTCTGCAGTCAAACAAGTGTGATGGTTCACATTTTTTAAGACAGTCATAGTCAACTCAAATTTAAATTTTAAACGCTATCTACGCTGCGAATATACAAACAGGGCGAATTTTCGATATTTTGCTTAGCGTTAGAGATATTTGAAAAAGTTGTTCCAAATATTATTCTAACCCCACGTACCAAATATCATGACAAAATTCGCACTTTTAGTTTTTTCAGTATTTGTAGTCAGGATCCTAAAACATACAATTGGCTATCCCGAGATGCAGTTCGGGACAACCATTGTCGAAGGCGCAAAAAAATTTAGCCTAACCCAGACCCAAAAAGTTCCCGGAAATTCTCGTTCACTACGGCTAGACAAGCGACAGTTACAGCGCTGTGCTTAGCGTAAAGAATGAGAGACGCATATCATTCTGTTCTGTTCTTTAGGCGGATTTGAAAAGTGCCTGACTATAGGGTAGTGCCACAATAGAAGTGAGTAGCACTACTACGAGGATCGTACAATAATTACAACTTCAAAGAGAAATTAAAAAGTAGCTTTTTATTTTAGATACTTACGTATTGTGCCAAATTTATAAATTACAATTTTGAAATAAGTAATTTATTGTATGTATTGTACATTTGAAGGGGTTAGGCGGCGCCTACCTTGCCTACCCCGACGGGCCGCTCCTGGATAGTAGTCCATGTAACATATATAAAATTTAGCATTTATACTTTAAGGAAAGTAATGTAATTGTTTACACACATTTGGTACCTATTACCTCCTCAAGTAGCCACGAACCAGTCCGTACTCACTGATCGTTTTTACCTGTAATGGGTACCTGCGCAGAGAAAGTTTCAGATTTTATAAAATGTGGAATGCCTGGCGGCCACGGAAGAGCCCGTGGCTATAGGAATGATTTTTCGATAAAATACGTACTTTTTGACTTATTTTGACACCCCATTGGCAAAAGCACGCATCGGTACAATATCACATGTTAACTATATGTACGCCAAATTTCATGTAAATCCAAGCTGTTCTTTAAGATTTGGAGCAAAAACCATGATTCAATGGACTAAATATTTTATCTACTCTATGTCATATTAGGTATAAGTTTTTAATTTGTGAAAACTGTTATTATAGATAGCAGTGCGTGAAGTGTTTAAAGTGTGCGTGAAGTGACAATGTATTTTAAATGGGACTTAATTTTTCGCACTGTTTTTGACACACTTTCATATAATCAAATATCCTTAACTTTCGCTTTGTCATGGTGATGACATAATGAGCAATAAATTTCGACAAAAGTTTTGACAGTTTTGTGGTTTGAAAGAAGTTAGAATTTTTAAATGTCAAAGTTCTAAAAATTGTAGAATAGAAATAAATTCCTGTGACGAAGAGTTACATTTTTTTTTATTTATTCATCATAGATAAAATTGTATGAAACTGCGCGTCAAGTACTTTTTGCGAACTTACGCGATGTATAGCACTCGCCCCGTTGTCGCTCGTGCTCTAAACATCGCGTGCGTTCGCAAAAAGCATACTTCACGAACTGTTTTATAAATAACTATCATGGTTAAGGTCATCGGTACATAATTCGCAAATATTTTACGGATATCCCTACTTTTTCTGTCTTTACACGGCAAATTACGTGTAGTAAAATTCACACTGGTATGGATATGTAAACATTACTAGAATGTCATTCTACTTGAAAATGTCATCATTAATTTAAATAGATGGCTTTTGAATGTTCTTGGATAACTGTTATTTTTATAATTGAAAATTATTAATTCAGTTAATAAATGTGATAATTTTTTCACTAACTATGTATTCAGTGATTGTAATAATTTATATGTACAACAAAAACTAATACTCAATCGAGAAAAGAGGAAAAGTATTAAAGTGATTTTTTAATAATAAATTGTTACAATAGAACGCTTACAATTTTGAACATCTTTAACAACAAAATACTTGGATCACAGGATACACATTATCCTGATGTATTCTCGGCTTGGATCTTCCAGAAATAATACTCAATAAATAACTTTTTATTAAGTTCCCGTCTTAAATCAATTATTTATCAAACACACTATATATCAATATTATTTAATCAACAACTCAAAATATTCCCGATGCCATGTCAAATATTTAAAATTGTCACTGATTGTCACTGTCTGACTGACAGTATGCTGACAATATTCTATTCGACTGAGTGCGTTGTATGACAAAGATAGATTTGGAAATATTACCACGGACATTGTGTCCATTTTTTTTCGAATCCTGAAAAAACCAATAAATATTTTTGAAAAATTTAACGCAGAATGAAAGACTATATTATTACCGAGGGCTTAAAGTCCCTTAGAATAAATAAAAAGTTGATTTTGAATGAGATATTTTAAATTAAATATCACACTAAATTTTCTCTTAGTTTTTCACCCTGTAACTTATTAAAATAAACATTATACAAGTTCTCAGGGACTTTCGGCCCTCGCCAATAATGTAATATTTCATTCTGCGTTAAAATTTTTCAAAAATATTTATTAGTTTTCTTAGGATTGGAAAAAAAATGAATCCCAATTGAAACAGCATTTCAGCCGAAAATACGTACCCATCCTCTTAAATAGGACACATACCTATACATAAAAACGAACTATAATGTAAAAAAAATCGTATAGCAACTCACGTTAACCCAATATTCTAACAAAAACTGCCACACAGGTAGTTGCAAATCTAAATATGCAACTATAAACTCTATAAAAAGCAAAGAGTTATTAGTAAGTAATCAGTGCGTAGACTAATTCACCGTCGACTCAGAGCCTTTATAAGTGACCTATTTACCATTATTTTCTATTATATAATTACTGGATTGTGCATGGTCGTTACTCCGCACTTACGATCTTTTTCTTTTCTTGCAAAAATTTGTAATCGTTAACCGGTACTCGAACTAACGCTTCAGTCGTTTCCAACGGCCATTCTCTGGAATATTTAGTGTGTGTTCAGATTTTTATCGGGAATTCATATTAAACTTCGGTCAATTTAGAGCCAAAGACGTACTCAAAGGAAGGCTTGGAAGGGTTTCAGCTAAAAATAGTAGGTACTAATTAATATTCTTTTCAAAATTAAAATTACATTGGACTTTAAAAATATTTTTCTTTCTATAACTGACATAAAATGTCATAATTTGTCGAAATCATTTGCTGAAACTTCGCAGTTTATCCCAAGGGGTAGAATCTATAAGCTTGTTGAATTGAAACACAGATTTGATCAGGTTAGCCTTGGAAACAATTTGTAATCAGTCAACTGACATTTTGAAATATTAGTTTTGTTTGAAAACGTCAAACTCATTAGTTCCTATCACAAATATAATCAGCATGCGGTCATACAAAATTCAATTTTCTGCGAACAAGTTGAAACGAAAAAACAAGACGGACAACCCCATTTAATTGAAATAATATTCGAAAATATTACCTCAATCATCCAAGATAGCCATCGCTACACCCTTAACTTAGCTCAGTCTCTCCAGGTGTGTGTTCGTCTTGTCCTAATCTTAGAAATGAACTATGAAGATTCGGAATCGAAGCAAACAAAACAGTATTTTTAACCAATCATGTTTATTGTTCATACATATACAGGGTGTCCCGAAAAGATTGGTCATAAATTATACCACAGATTCTGGGGTCAAAAATAGGTTGATTGAACCTCACTTACCTATATACAATAGTGCACACAAAAAAAGTTACAACCCTTTAATTTACAAAATGAAAATCAATTTTTTTTCATATATCGAAAACTCATAGAGATTTTTCATTGAAAATGGACATGTGGCATTTTTATGGCAGCAGCATCTTAAATAAAAACTAAAGTAAAATTTGTGTACCCCATAAATATTTTATGGGGTTTTGTTCCCTTAAACCCCCCCAAACTTTTGTGTACGTTACAATTTAATTATTATTGTGGCACCATTAGTTAAACACACTGTTTTTAAAACATTTTTGCCTCTTAGGACTTTTTCGATAAGCCAGTGTTTATCGAGATATTTTGAATATTTATCGAACCCACCACATATTTGTACAGGGTGAGTCATGAGGAACTGTACATACTCCTACCTCGTATAGAGGCCCCTATGGGGAATAACAAATGACCATTAAAAAGTGTCTGCTCCCATTGCTTAATAATATACAGGGCGAGTTTCGCATTTTGACAGAAATTTGTATTCGTCATAATTTTTGAACGGTCAGATCGATGTGTCTCTAATTTTGGTCAATCATTACACTATTGCCACCTAATCAACTGATTTATTCAAACTAGAAAAAAAATCAGGTCTGGCTTTAAAAAAATTAGTTCGTTTGGGTCTTAGAAAAAATTTCACCCTGTATAAGCTTTTTGAAAACTCTAATATGAATTTTACAAATTAGACAAATAGGCAATTAAAATAACATATTTATTTTTTCCGCACACGATTGCTTAATTTTTATAAAAAAATTAAATTTGATTATGAATTAAAAGTTTGGTAAAGTGAACCATAGATTTAAAAAAATTAACTTTTATTACCAAAATTTATTTTTTTTTAACAAATATTTAATTTATGTTACCACCAATCAACTGATTTATTCAGACAAGAAAAAATCAGGCCCGGATTTAAAAAATAAGTTCGTTTGGGTCTTAAAAAAAATTTCACCCTGTATACGCTTTTTGAAAACTCTAATATGATTTTTACAAATTAGACAAATAGGCAATTAAAATGGCATATTTATTTTTTTCCCCACACGATTATCTAATTTTTTATAAAAAAAATCAAATTTGACTATGAATAATTAAAAGTTTGGTAAAGTGAACCATAGATTAAAAAAAATAACTTTTATTACAAAAATGAATTTTTTTTGAACAAATATTTAATTTATGTTACCACCAATCAACTGATTTATTCAAACAAGAAAAAAATCAGGCCCGGATTTGAAAAATAAGTTCGTTTTGGTCTTAGAAAAAAGTTCACCCTGTATACGCTTTTTGAAAACGCTAATATGATTTTTACAAATTAGACAAATAGGCAATTAAAATGGCATATTTATTTTTTCCCCACACGATTACTTAATTTCTTATAAAAAAATCCAATTTGACTATGAATAATTAAAAGTTTGGTAAAGTGAACCATAGATTTAAAAAAAATATCTTTTATTACAAAAATGAATTTTTTTTAACAAATATTTAATTTATGTTATCACCCAATCAACTGATTTATTCAAACTAGAAAAAAATCAGGCCCGGATTTAAAAAATTAGTTTGTTTGGGTCTTAGAAAAAATTTCACCTTGTATACGTTTTTTGAAAACTCTAATATGAATTTTACAAATAAGACAAATAGGCAATTAAAATGGCATATTTATTTTTTCCCCACACGATTACTTATTTTTTTATTAAAAAATCAAATTTGACTATGCATAAAAAGTTTGGCAAAGTTTTTGCATAGATTTAAAAAAATTAACTTTTTTTACAAAAATTAATTTACAAAAACAACGTTTTTCTTAAAATTAAAAGTTTTACCATTTTTTTTTTCTATAACACGTCTAGATCTAAAACTTCCCATAACACTTCTTTTGGACTCTATAGTTTAACATAGACGTGATCAAATTGATAAATTTTAAATTTTTCCACCTAATTTTTGCGATTTATAAGTTTGCAACTTTTACAAGAAGAAGACTGAAAGTCTACAACAATTTTCATAGTCTTCATAATGGTAATAGGTATGTGCTGTAAAAATTTCAGAAAAAAATATTAAAATGGAACAGAGTTCTAGCGAGTTAAACCGTGAGTTAATTTTTTTTTTCATTTTTGGAAAATTCCGATTTTGACAAATTTGATTTTTTAATAAAAAATTAAGTAATCGTGTGGGGAAAAAAATAGATATGCCATTTTAATTGCCTATTTTTCTTATTTGCAAAATTCGGATTAGAGTTTTCAAAAAGCGTATACAGGGTGAAATTTTTTCTAAGACCAAAACGAACTAATTTTTTAAATCCGGACCTGATTTTTCTCTAGTTTGAATAAATCAGTTGATTGGATGGTAACATAAATTTCTTATTTGTGCAAAAAAAAATTAATTTTTGTAATAAAAGTTATTTTTTTTTAAATCTATGGTTCACTTTACCAAACTTTTAATTCATAGTGAAATTTGATTTTTTTATAAAAAATTAAGTAATCGTGTGCGGAAAAAAATAAATATGCCATTTTAATTGACTATTTGTCTAATTTGTAAAATTCATATTAGAGTTTTCAAAAAGCGTATACAGGGTGAAATTTTTTCTAAGACCCAAACGAACTAATTTTTTTAAAGCCGGACCTGATTTTTTTCTAGTTTGAATAAATTAGTTGATTAGGTGGTAATAGTGTAACGATTGGCCAAAATAAGAGATACGTCGATCTGTATATTATTAAACAATGGGAGCAGACACTTTTTAATGGTCATTTGTTATTCCCCATAGGAGCCTCTATACGAGGTAGGAGTATGTACAGTTCCTCATGACTCACCCTGTATATGGTTAAGTACGATTATAGAGACCTATAACCTGTTAATATTCTGAAAATGTATTTATGATTTACATTTTTAGGTATATTTTGAAAAAGATGTCACATCTCGATAAAAAGTTACTTATCAAAAAAATACTAAGAGGCAAAAAAGTTTTAAAAACACTGTGTTTAACTAATGGTACCACAATAATAGTTTAATTGGAACGTACACAAACATTTGGGGGGTTGAAAGGAACAAAACTCCCATAAAAATTTTATGTAATTATATTAAAAAAGAAGCCGCGTCTCGATAAATACTCGCTTATCGAAAAAATACTAAGAAGTAAAAAAGTTTTAAAAACGTTGTGTTTATCTAATGGTACCACAATAATGAATTTATTGGAACGTACACAAAAGTTTGGGGGGGCTTAAATGATCAAAACCCCCATAAAATTTTTATGCGGTAGACAAATCTTAATATAATTTTGTTTTAAAATGATCCTGCCATAAGAATGATACATGTCTATTTTCAATAAAAAATCTTTAATAGTTTTCGATATATTGAAAAAAATCGATTTTCATTTTGTAACTTCAAAGGGCTATAACTTTTTTTATGAGCACATTTGTACTTGAGGTAAGTTAGGTTCAATCGAACTATTTTTGACTCTAGAATGTGTGGTATAATTTATGACCAATCTTTTCGGGACACCCTGTGTAATAAAAATATGACTTAGTAAATGCATTAACAAATATATTCGAATTCTTGCCCAAAATTAACAATTTCTGGATTATACTTATGGTTTTTGGTGTTGGTACGATGGTAACTTCTTGATGTCGAATGGTACAGCTGTTGACTTCCCTTGACCTGGGCTAGATGGACGGCCTCAGGTCAGTGCAGCTCTAGTTTACTGGTGGTGTTGGTCGCTGCTGTCTAGTTGCGATGCATCCTGTCGTCTTTGCCTGAAGAGTAGCATCGCCGGTGATGAAGGCAGGTGGCTCCTGAAGGGAGAAAGGTGATTTCTATCCAAAAACTAGAAGAGTAAAACACATATCAACCATCAAGAAGAAAACCAAATTGCACCTTTGCCAAATAGTATTCAAAAACTAGTAGATGGCAAGGGCAAATTAAATGGAATTAAGATAAGGGGAATAGTTAAATAGCTGATTACTAAAAGCATATCAATAGATAAAATGAAATACAGAAACCAAACACATGGTTAAACATTTGAATGTTAGGTATAAAAATATTAGAAAGAAACTAGGTATGCATGGAATCTAATGAGGAATATAATGAGGAACATAATGATTGTAATAATTAGAATTCTTAGTATTTTTTCCCCAAGAGAAGGATCGTCTAGAAAAAAAAATGTTTAATTTTGAAGCTTCTTTGTCTTTTATGACATTACCACCACTAATTTGAGAATTCAAATGACAGCATGAACTGTAGGAAGTTAGACATGTTCCGTATTAAAACAGATACTCACAGAGTAAGAATATACGGGGTACGTTCTGTATAATATTATGAATAATGCCAGAGAAAGTTATTATAGTTCTTTTTTAATAGTTGAACAACAATGATCCCGCACAAGAATGAGTAAACAAACGAGTGACATAAGGCAGTGACTAATCATCCGCCGGACGGTATACGGTATCGGATATGTTCCGAATACCAACATTATAATACATCTCCCCTTTTAAATGACAAAGGTCTTTAACATTAGGAGTAAAATAAAACTGGTTTTAATTCACAAATTAAACCTACTAGGTTTCTTAACCTGTCTACCAGACCTAGTTATGACCACAGCTGAAGGCTGAGGCGCTTGATTTAGTGCTATTTCCTTGTTTACATTATCCTTTAAAGGTTGAGCAAACGGTGTGGGAGACAGGATGTTTTGCTCTGCGGATCTATTTATTATAGGTAACGTCTTGGGTGGAATGTTATCAGAAGAAATATCATCTCTTTCAAATTCTTCATTCAAAATGGGGTTCTCCACCCTGAATGTATTGGGTGATGGTCGAAGATCCACACGATTTCTTCTAACAACATTCCCCTCTTTATTTTCTACCAAGAATGACCTAGGTGAATCATGCTTTGCTACAACCCTGCCTGGTTCCCAACATTTCTTTACATGGTTATAAACCCCAATATTATTATCAATATCTAACTCTTTTAAGTCTCTCACATGTTGATTATAATAATCTAAATTCTTTCTTTGCTTAGCGATCAATTTCTCTTTAATATTTTCACATAAACTTGGACGTAGCAACACATTGCAAACCGGCAATTTTGTTTTGCAAACACGGCTCATAAGGAGCTGCGATGGAGAGTAGTCCATATAATTAAGTGGTGTGTTTCTATACTGAAGTAATGCAATATGCATGTCAGTGCCATCATTAAGGCACTTTTTTATCATATTCTTTGCAATGGATACCGCTTTTTCCGCTAATCCATTGGCACGTGGATAATTTGGACTTCTTGTCACAATGATAAAATTCCATTCCTGACCAAAGCTTCGAAAACAAGAGCTATTAAATGGGATGTTATCAGCGATAAGAGTATCAAGAACTCCAAATTTGGAAAACAATGATTTCAGTTTTGATATTATGGTTGGACTAGACTTATCTTTAATATGAATTATCTCTAACCAGTTTGAATATGCGTCCATTACTACTAGATACGATTTATCTGAATAAGAAAAAATATCAACTCCTAGCCTTTGCCACGGATGTTCTGGAATATCAAAAGGATGTAAACTTTCTTTACAATTTTTTCTACTGATGTTTTCACATGTTTTGCATTTTTTTTATAAACAATTCTACATCATTACTTTAAATTTGGCCAGTAAAAAATTTTCCTTGCGCGAGCTTTACATTTTTCGATTCCCAAGTGCCCCTTGTGAATTAATTTAAGCATCTCTAAATGTAAAGAACTAGGTACTATTAATTTATAATCCAAAAACAATAAGCCTGACGACATGTTAATTTGTTCTTTAAGTTTAAAATAATGACGAAGGTTTTCAGGGATATCAGTTTCAATCAAGGGCCACCCATTTTTAACATAATATAAAAGCTTGTTTAATTGTGAATCATTTTCTGTCTCAATTTTAAACTTATCCTTTTTTTGATCAGACATTGGTAATTCTGTTACTAAAGAATAAATAGCAAAATCAAATTCCTGATCTTATTTTAGCCCGCTGCAATTTAAAAAGGCCCTAGATAAAGTATCTGCAATGTATAAATATTTACCAGCTTTAAATGTCACATTCAAATCATAGTTAAGTAACCTGATTAGCATTCTTTGCAAGCGTGGTGTAACAGAATGTAGATTTTTACGAAAAACTGACTCTAAGGGCTTATGATCACAAGAAACTTTAATATTTTTCATGCCATAGAGCCAAAAATGAAATTTTTGTATGGCAAACACGATAGCCAGAGTTTCCTTTTCTATCTGCGCATAATTTTGTTCAGTTTTATTTAGACTTCTAGACACGAAGGACACTGGGTGTCCATTTTGTAACAGGCAAGCGCCCAACCCATCCCTACTAGCATCAGTCTCTATATCAACAGGTAGATTGGGATTAAAAAAAAATAACACCAGAGTACCATGTACCTAACACTCTGCTGCTTAAATTGCACTTTTGAAATGTTAAATTTAACATTAAACTTATTAGCTCTTTCAAGTACTATCTTAAGGTTTTGGTCATGCTCAGCCTCAGATGAACCTGCAATAATGAGGTCATCAAAATATACTCCCACTCCGTCCAAATCACCAAATAGTTCATAGTTGTACTTCTGAAAAACTTCCGGGGCGCTACATATTCCAAAAGGCAACCTATCAAATTTAAACCTACCAAAAGGTGTTCCGAAAGTGCAATATTCTGAACTTTGTTCATCCAATTGCACATGAAAATACCCATCTTTCATATCAACAACTGTAAAAATATTTTTACCACCTAGCTTATGTGCAATTTCATCGACTGTGGGGATCAAAAAATGCTCACGATCTATAGCTTTATTCAAATAAGTCGGGTCCAAGCATAACCTTAAATCTCTATTTACATTATTCTTTTCAACTATGACAAGAGGGTTTAACCATTTAGTGGGTTTATCAACTTTCGAAATGACACCTTGATCTTCTAATTCTATTAATTTTGATCTAACTCTAGCATATAAAACTCTAGGAACCCTCCTTACACGTTGAACCACTGGTACAACATTTTCTTTTAAAGTTATATGATGTTGACCTGGAAACTTGCCTAACTTTCCATCAAAAACAGTTGGATAAGCCTGAGTAACATCATTAAACGTTTTAAAATTAGCACCCTTATTTTCATAAACCTGTGTACTATTAACTCTTTTAATTAAATTCAAGGTTACACAAGCTTCCAGGCCTAACAGAGGTATCTGATCATTGGCTTTTACAACTTCAAATGTCAAAACATGACCTACATTATTTTTATTATAACAGTTTAATGCAACTTTACCAAGAGATCTAGTTTTAAAATCAATACTACCATATGAAACTGGAGTCACTTTCGACTTAAGCAAACAAGCATCTGGGCACACCAGATTCAGTACATTTAATGGCATTACGCTTACCTCAGCACCAGTGTCTAGTTTGAACTTGATTTTCCGCTCATTTACCTGGAGCTTCTCTGTCCACATGCGGTTGCTGCCCTCATGAACCGCCCCAACATGCCAGCCTAATGAGCTTATATAAAACTCTTCACCTTCGCTGTCAGTCTGTTCATGTTCTTCGACATGATGTACCCTTCGTTTGGACCCACTTGCCTCGTCCGATCCAAGTTTTCCCTTACTTTTGCAAACATTAGCAAAATGATGTCTCCCTTGGCACTTGGCACACGTTTTGTTATACACCGGACACTTTCTTGGAGGGTGAGAGTACCCACAAAACCTGCATGATTCTCTGTTACCTGAGCTGTTACTGTTACCACTACCACTATCTGCTTGCTTAGATGGTTTGCGGTCAATTTTCTTAACCACATTCAACTGTACTACCTCCTGCATCTCTTTTGATAAATTTTTGCTGGTTTCCGAAGCACGACAAACGTTTATTGTTTTTTGTAGAGTTAGAGACGTTTCTCTAAGCAATCGTTCTTGGGTGCCCCTTTCAAAAATGCCCATGAATATCCTGTCTCTTAACATGTTATCTTGATCCGGGTACTCTGTGGTTTTTATGGCTTTACGAAGTTCCGTCACGAATGAGTCAAAAGACTGACCCTCTTTCTGCACAACACTATTGAACAAGAAACTTTCAAATATTACATTTTTCTTGGGTGCACAATATGCCCCAAACTTGTCCTTTAATTTTTCAAGAGTCAAATCACCTTCAATGGTAAATGTATTGTACAACTCCAATCCATCATCTCCTACAAGACTTAAATAACAAGCAACTTTCTTTTTCTCAGTTTTCTCGGCTAATCCAGAGGCCTCCGAATAAATTTCAAATTTCTGCCAGAACTTTCTCCAGTTGGCCGAAACATTGCCATCCAAACTTAGATGCTCAGGTGGTCTAAAAACAAGATTTTCTATTTTCTTCTTAATTGGTCACTTTACCTTTAATCACATGAACACCTGACACCATGTATAATATTATAAATAATGCCAGAGACAGTTATTATAGTTCTTTATTAATAGTTGAACAACAATGATCCCGCACAAGAATGAGTAAACAAACGAGTGACATAAGGCAGTGACTAATCATCCGCCGGACGGTATACGGTATCGGATATGTTCCGAATACCAACATTATAATACACGTTCAGTATGATGATTTAGATTTTAGATGAAAAGAGATATATTAAATAGGATATTATAAAAGAGGGTAATAAAAGAGGATAATAAAATAGGATAATAAAAGAGGATAATAAAAGAGGATAATAAAAGAGGATAATAAAAGAGGATAATAAAAGAGGGCGCCAAACAAGTTTGTAACGAAAAAGCAAGTTAAAACGGATAGAAGATAAGTATTAATGAAATATTAAAGAAAATAATTATTTAAAAATAAAATATCAAAGATGTGACGTTTGTAACGTTACAAGGTCATGTTAAAATTTTGCTCATAGATTTTGCAGAACGTAGAGTGCATATTTATGAAAACCTGTATAGTGAAACTTTAAACAAAGTTCATCAACTAATATGAGGAAAACGTCAAAAAAGCTCTCATGTGGTGTCATTCTTCTACACGACAATGCTCGGCCTTATAACGTCAAAGTAGTGAAGGGAAATCTACAACGAAAGGAATGGAGGAGAATATAGCATCCACTCTATAAGTCCGATTTATCGCTCCCCGATTTTCACATCTGTGGGTTTACAAAAATGGCGTTAAAAGTTGTTCTGTACCATGCGATACAATCTTGACACTTCCTTATTTATTAACGATAAAGGATAATCATTTTTTAATAAAACAGAGGTTAACAATTGTTTTTTTTTTTTCTAAAAATGAATTTTCGTTAGAACGAGTAATTTTGGCTCTACCATATTATAAGAATTTAATTATTCCCTTTTAGTCTAAGAGAGTGATAATTCATAGCACACCAAGGCTAAAAACTATGACCTGGCAGGCATCAGCCCTTCACCTGCACGTATATCTACCAGGTGAATCGAAATACAAAATTACCAAAATACAAGGACTTTCCTTGAGCAAGGGCAAGGTCGTATACATTAAGAGGAAACAGTAGCGATCAACAGGTAGCGAAAACGCGTTCCAAGATTGCGGCTGTAATTTTGAATATTTTTTCGAGATATTTGGCACACGTATTCGTAATATAATAAAGAATGGCGGTACAGAGCCCAATTTGAAAAATATATTAATATGTGGAAATTACTCTGTAATTAAATACACTATTAGAAAAAAACAAGCCTGTACCGCCATTAAGAAGAACAAAAAAATAAACTTTCTTCAAATAAACTTTTTTATCCGATGGCTAGATTTTGTGTCATTTTGGAACTACTAATGAAATAAAAAATTTTAGTAGTTCCAAAATAGCACAAAATCTAGGCATCGGATAAAAAAGTTTATTTGAAGAAAGTGTATTTTTTTGTTCTTCTTAATGGCGGTACAGGCTCGTTTTTTTAATATTGTATTTAATTACAGAGTAATTTCCATATATTAATATATTTTTCAAATTGGGCTCTGTACCGCCATTCTTTATTATATTACGAATACGTGTGCAAAATATTTTGAAAAAATATTCAAAATTACAGCCGCAATCTTGGAACGCGTTTTGGCTACCTGTTGATCGCTACTGTTTCCTCTTAAGTCGCTAGCTGATTCCACTGACTCTTGCGTAATTGAAAATTATGAATAAAGTAAATTAAAACATAATGTTCACCTTAAGAACTAACTAATTTACAAACACATTTTACTGCAAAACATAATTATAATATTTAAACCTTTTCCTCCTTCACATTACATAGTAAAGTACAAAAAATGTCATTTTACTGTTTTTTATCTTTGATATACGATCGTCAAGTAGAAAATGGTCTTTTTAAAATCTCACTCATGCTGTTTTATACCATTTATAAAAAACAAACGTAGAGGTGATAAAATATATAAAAATATGTAAGATGCAATTATTTCGGAATACCTACATTGTGTGAATATTCTAAATTAAATATTTTTTAATTATCCTCCCAAAGCATGTAGATATTAAATGAATAATCATTTTTTATAGCTCTGCATAAATATGTATGAGGTCATTCGCACCGCTTTTGCCTCGCGAGGCACCACTTTTGCCTCGCTGCATTGCTCAGTGTGATTCAATAAAATTGTGTTTTGACTAGGAAAGTTTTGGGGTAGTCCTGATTTCTTTTATTATATATGGATTTTGGGCTGCTGAATCCGAATATGAGGTTTGCGGACAAAATTTCTTGCCGAAACATTGAAAAAATCGCGAAAAAAGCGAAAAATTTCAGCCTTTTTCCGCTTTTTTGCTCAAATCTCGAAAACTATTAACTTTTAGTAAATGGTTTGTTAACAGAAATTAAAGTACTTAAAATTATCTACAAACATTACTATTTACTTTTTTTTCGGACGAACCGTTCGGTCTAAAGTACAAGTTGAAAATTGCCAATTTTTAACATCTCTGCAAAACCCACTTTTTACATTCCAAAACTTTATTTATTATTAGAATGCTGTCATTTGATAAATTTCTCCTAGTTTTCTGTACAAATAATAAATGTTAGTTCATAGGTATGGTATGTCTCTTACGACAGCTTCCATGAGTCCATTCCGTCCTAAGAGGCCGGGAATGTCTCCGCTTTTCCCTTAGAGCCACAGAAGATCAGGCACAAATGGAGTCACAGTTTCAGTTGGTGTGAACATTTCCTTAGGATCTGTTATCTTGATTTGTGATAAACCTTTTTTGTTTTTGTCCTTTTAAAATGAATGGTTTTGTCCTTTTAAAATGAATTAGTTGTACAGCTCCCTGACTTCCATCAACTTCAGGCGTGGGTTTCTTTTTTATCCGAGGAATGGATTGCTTAGGAGTTACTGCATGTTTTGCTGCAATACAATAAATGCCACATATGACGTGAAAAGTGTGGTATTCGTCGATTGTATGTACGTTAATATCAGCGTTATCGTACACCTGCTGTGTAAAGCACGGCAGGTCAATTTTCTGCGGATCGCCTGCGAATGCTGACACTTCCAGGCCAACAGCTTCTGTATAGGATGAAGAAAACCCCAAAGAGGAAACTACATCAACCTATTTTCTTGAGCCGTACTTTTTGTAGAGAAAACGGCCAACCCTGCAAGAAATGGTGAGACCATCTATCTGGGCCTTACTGCCGCTATAAGACTTTGAGCAAGCGCGTTGCTTATCTGGAAGTGTCAGCAATCGCAGGCGATCTGCAAAAAATTGACCAGCTGTGCTTTACACAACAGGTGTACGAAAACGTTGATTTTAATCCTTTCTATGCCAGGCCTTAATTTGCATCTTGGTCCCTCAATGTCAAAGGTTTTTTCATGCTTAGAGTCCCATTGCCTTATATATACGTAGCATATAAAGAAACAAATATATGACCAAAACAGTTTTTTAATGAGTTTTTTTTAACCAACTTAAACGTTTTCTTTTCAAAAGTACTCATCAGAGAGCAAAACATTAAAAGTTTTCTTTTGCGTGGTACTCCCCAAAACATGACACTAAGCAAAGGCCGACTCCGCATCTTGCACACATGTATCTCGATTCGCTTCCTTTTTCTGGTCTTTTCTGTGGCTACAAACGCTTCACCTTCTAGCAGCTACCTATAAGCGTTGCTACCAGTGCTACAATATAGCATATATCTAAAATATGTGAACAAATATATACGGCAATGGGTCCGCATGACCTGTCTTAGGTGCCAACATTTTGAGGCTTTGGGAACAATAATCTAACATTTTCGGACATATTTCTACGGCATTGGGACACCAATAAGTCTAAAATTTTATAAACAACGCATATTTTCGGCTTTGGTAAATTGAGACCATAACACCTTGAACGTATATACGGCGTATATACCTTGAACACCTTGAACGTATATACCTTGAACGGCGGCTGGGAATACAGACCCACTTTTTCAAAAACATATATAGGGTGAGGCAGATAAAGGGCCTATTAGAAATATCTCGAGAACTAAACGCAACTGAATCATGAAAATTGGAATAAAGGGGTTTTAAAGACTGATCTATCTAATGAAAATATTTTCATCTATTTGGTACTTCCGGTTATACCGGAAGTTGCTTATAACTTCGTTTTTTAAAATGGGACACCCTGTATATTTTCACATTTTTGGATTCTCCTTGATTTCTTCTTTCTTAAAATATGAGGTTTTGTAATATTATACAGGGTAGTTAAAAAAATAATTACGTTTTTTTTTATTAATTTCGTAGCAACTTTCACACCCTGTTATATAGTTTACTATTGTAGTCTACTATTGTTAGGAATTATTACTATAACTAAATTTTTAATTTTAGTATACAGTGTTGGTCGAAACTCGGAATGAGTATTTTCTGAGTTTTCTTAAAAGGAACACCTTGTATTTTAGTATTGTAATGAAATGCTATTTTATGGTACTTTTTAACTTCTTCAGCATTCCCTATACCTAACTGCTTTAATTTGTGCTTAATTTTTAATCGCAGCAACAATCTTAACTACGTAGGTATTTTCATAGCTCAACCATTATTGGCAATTTTAAGTATCAGTCTTGATTAATATGTATTTATTTCCGAAAAATTATTTGTGATAAAACATTTTCACGGCCAACTTAAAAAAATTTCACGTATTTTGTGTTGGAATTAATGTTTGGTTTGAATCACCAATAACTCACAAATTAAAGCAGTTAGGTATAGGGTATGCTTAAGAAATTAAAAAGTACCGTAAAATAACATTTCATTGCAATACTAAAATACAGGGTGTTCCATTTAAGAAAACTCAGAAAATACTCATTCCGAGTTTCGACCAACCCTGTATTCTAAAATTACAAATTTAGCTATACTAATAATTCTTGACAATATTAGACTATTATTAAAAATCATTTAATTATAAATAAAGTTTATTATGTCCAACTACTACAATTCTACAGGGTACGAATATTGCTGCAAAATTACTAAGAAAACGTAATTATCTTTTAAACTACCCTGTATTATATTACAAAATCTCATATTTTAAGAAAGAAGAAATCGAGGAGAATCCAAAAATTTTAAAATATACAAGGTGTCCCATTTAAAAAAACGAAGTTATAAGCAACTTCCGGTATAACCGGAAGTAGAAAATAGATAAAAATATTTTCATTAAATAGATCAGTCTTCAAATCCCCTTTATTCCAATTTTCATGATTCAGTTGCTTTTAGTTCCCGAGATATTTCTAATAGGCCCTTTATCTGCCTCACCCTGTATATGCAGATTTGGGACAGAAAGGGTTAACGTACATACAATCGACGGTTACCACACTTTTTACGTCGTGGATGGCATTTCTTGTATTGCACCAAAACATGCAATAGCTCCTTACCAATCCATTCCTCGGCTAAAAACTAAACCCGCACCTGAGGTTTATGGAAGTCAGAGAGTTGTTCAACTAATACATTTTGAAAGGACAAAAACTCAAGGTTTTTCAGAAATCAAGATCCGAAGTTAATGTTCACACCAACTGAAACTGTGACTTCATCTGTGCCTGATCCTCTGACTCTAAGGGAAAAGCAGAGACATTCTCGGTATGTATTTTAGGATTGAATGGATTCATGGAAGCTGTGAGAAGAGACATACCATATTCATATTATGAACTAACATTTGTTATTTGTACAGAAAACTAATAGAAATTTATCAAATGAGAGCATTCTAATAAAAACTAAAGTTTTGGAATGTAAAAAGTGGGTTTTGCCGGGACCGTTAAAAATTGGCAATTTTCAACTTGCACTTTAGACCGAATGGTTCGTCTGAAAAAAAAGTAAGTAGTGATGTTTGTAGATAATTTTAAGTACTTTAATTTCTGCTAACAGACCATTTACTAAAAGTTAATAGCTTTCGAGATTTGTGCAAAAAAGCGGAAAAAAGGTGAAACTTTTCGATTTTCTCGCGATTTTTTCAATGTTCCGGCAAAAAATTTTGTCCGCAAACCTCATATTCGGATTCAGCAGCCCAAAATCCATATATAATAAAAGAAATCAGAACTAGCCCAAAACTTTCCCACTAGGAAGCTCGTAGAGTACAAATTGACTAAATCAGTATCGGCCTGGCAGCCTTCGAAGACCTTCGCTCTTGCCTCCAATGTGGCATTCATGCAGTGACATGTTTTTTAACTGAAAAATGGATTTCACCTAGTGACATTCATCGTCAGTTAATCAAAGTTTATGGGTAAAAGTGCATATCTGTTTAACATGTTCGCAAATGGTGTATAAAATTCAGTGAAGGCCGAAAGAAAATTTACGATGGAGCTGAAGGCCTTCTGATCTAAGCTTAATTACCACTCTACACTATTTGTCATCATGTTAACTATACACTTTTACCCATAAATTTTGGTTAAGTGACGATTAATGTTAACAGTTACGTTAACATATCTCTAGTGTTAGGGAAAAAGGGCATAAGTCGAAATCTGTTGTTTTTCAGGAGGAATTATTAAAGGTTTCATTCTTGTCGTATAAATCTATTTTTAAATTAAACTTGCATTTATACTAATATTTTAATACGATATACTAACCAAACCTACAGACAATAATAAAGTAGGTTATATCTTTTTAAATTGATGATTTTTGATTGACTTAAGTCTTCTGGATCTGACTTTGATTACGATTGCTGACGTCTTTATGAACTAACATGCTAGCCATTAAAAGTGTAGTATAGTATAATAGCATCTAATAGAAACGGTTTACTGTAAAGAGACCGAAATAATTAGACCGAAAGCAGTAGACCGAACTCATTAGACCGAAAAGCACTTTACCGAAACCTCACTAGACCGAACAGCAGAAGACCGAAAAGCAGTTATTTTTACTTGTCGCAGTAAAAGAGATAAGACTAATGTAATTACTAAATGTTATTTGGATGGTTGTTATAAACAGTTAAAATGGTGCTAACGTCTCTCTACCCTTAATTTATTTTTACCTTCACTAATTTGTTTAACGGATAAAAATTATTTCATATCAGACTCTACAGAGTAACAATTTACACAGTCTATATACAGGGTGTCCAGAAACTCTACCGACAAACGAAGACAGGAGATTCCTCAGATAATTTTAAGACAATTTAACCCAATTCACCTAGTCCGAAAATGCTTCTTAAGGGAGCTAGATCTCTTTGAAGATGGCGTCATGAAATTAGTTTTTCTTAAATACCTCCAGAACGCTTCTATTTAGAAAAACAAAAATTGGTATGCTTATTTACTTTTCAGAGATGAATCGATTCCATCCATTGCAAATTTCTAGTACCGGTCATAGGCGTCCGCTTTGGGTAGAGCAACGGGTATTTTATCGCATAACTTTTTTGTCCTTAACTTTTATGCATTTTTGACACCGGATTATTAAATTGTGAGGTATTCAAGTACTAAAAGTTACTCTTGTTTTATGTCGGTAGGACACACCGTTTTCTAGAAAAATCGATTTGAAAGTTTTTCGTTTTTGGAATTTGAAAAAAAAAATTGAAAGAACTTTTCTACAAAAAACGAAGTATTTTACCAACATAAAGTAAGAGTAACTTTTAGTACTCGAATACCTCATAATTTAATAATCTAGTGTCAAGAATGCTCAAAAATTCAAGACAAAAACGTTATGCTATAAAATAACTGTTGACCTACCCAAAACGGACGCCTATGACCAGTACTAGAAATTCGCAATTAATGAAATCGATTTATCTCTGGAATATAAATAAATGTACCAGTTTTCGTCTTTCTAAACAGTTTTTTTTGAAATTTTTTTTTATTTAAAAAGCGAAAAATTTTTGAAATCGATTGTTCTAGAAAACGGTGTGTCCTACCGATTTAAAACAAGAGTATCTTTTAGTACTAGAATACTTCAAAATTTCATAATCCAGTGTCAGAAATGCATAAAAGTTAAAGATAAAACAGTTATGCGATAAAATAACCATTGCCCTACCCAAATCTGACGCCTATGATCGGTACTAGAAATATGCAATGAATGGATTAGATTTATATCTTGTAGATAAATACGCGTACCAATTTTTGTTGTTCTAAATTGAAGCATTCTGGAGGTATTTAAGAAAAACTAATTACAAGACGCCATCTTCAAAGAGCTCTAGCTCCCTTAGGAAGCATTTTCGGACTAAGTGAATTGGGTTAAATTATCTTAAAATTATCTGAAGAATCTCCTGTCTTCGTTTGTCGGTAGAGTTTCTGGACACCCTGTATATAAAATAATACAAAAAAAATACAATAAACAAAAAGACAGATATACAAAATCTTAGCATAATTTACTGCAAACTTTTTAAATTTATTTACCATTTCGGTCTAATGCTGTTCGGTCTAGTGAGGTTTCGGTAAAGTGCTTTTCGGTCTAATGAGTTCGGTCTACTGCTTTCGGTCTAATGATTTCGGTCTAATTGTCGTGTACCAACAGAAACACAGGTAAATACAGAAACATAAAATAATGGATGAAGTTTTATTCGCTGAAAAAAAAAACAATAAAAGTAAAATACATCACTGCAATGTTTATTACGTATGTACCTCTTCCAAGTCTGGATTTTCGGCGTCTGGATCTAGGTCTTCTAAATCTGGATCAACGTCAGCTGTTGCCTTTGAATGTACAAGTTGCTCATAAAAGCTTTTGTACACATCTGGAATAAGGGGTAGTAATTCCAAGAGATCATCCTTCTTGGCCTTGGAGATTTAAAGTGGCTCTGTATATTTTTTTGATAAAGAGAATGCAACCGGACGGCCACGGCGATTTAAATTCAGAATCAAGAAGTCTTCTGGTTTTTGAAGTGATTTTTTATAATAAATCAGTCCCTGTTGCTTTGTGTATCTGAGCCATTTGCAGTCGTGCCATAGAAATTTTCGTTTTTCACTATCTTGTTTTCTTTTTACAAAGATACTTTTCAACACGGCTGCAAAGTCATGAAAATCATCTTGTGACATTTCAAGCACTTGGAAAGGTTTCCTTTTATCTGCGCATCGTATTAATGTCGCCCAATCATGTGGATGTGATATTTGCATACCACTTGTTTTTTTTTGTTTTTCGATTACGGAATGATCCGCATCACATTACATGTGTGAGTGACCTGACACAAGAAATTTGTGATCGATTTCCTCTAACGAATTTTTCATTTGAGTTAAGAACATACTTGCTACGTAGAAATTATTATTTTGTCCACCGCAAGTATCCGAGTACAAAATCATTTTTTTCACTTCGGGTGGCAAATTCATAAGCTCATTAAAAAGACACGAAGCAATTTCGTTTGCTCCTCTCATTGCCATCGACTCGTGCCATAAATAATATGAAGCAAAACCATTTTCCGTTTACATCTTTCTGACATTTTTACGTTCGCAAAAACACAAGTAAATGCAAATTTTTATTACTGAAAAGCAATACGTGTTTGTTATTGTAACGGGTCATACGGAATTAAGTCAGCCTGTTCTTGGCAAGTGTAAATATACGGTTGTAAGATTACCTCGGTAAAAAATACTTTAGTCAACATAAGTCCGCTTGTCCAAACAGAACCGGTTTTACACGACTTGCGTCTATTAGATCAATAGACAGGGCCCCCGTAACCGGGCGTGCAACGCGTGCGGTGCACGCGGGCATAACCCCAAAGGGGCGCCACACCGAAGGTTTGATAAATAAGAAATATTGATTTTAAATGAGAAAATCATTTTTTATATACAATTTTAATTATTTCAGGAACAGCTAGAGAAATCTCAAAAATCAAATATTATATTATTACTGAAAAAATAATTATTTCCGTCCTGAAATGTTGAACTTACTATATTTTGTTGTTCCTTCCTAATTTTTACTTTGGAGTAGATTGAATTACGCTTGGCATACCATCCAATGGATTTTATGTTGTAAACTAAAGCGACACTCAAAATAGTCAAATAAACATCAAATCACACTCCAGTAGAAACATAAATCATTAACACCCATAAAACGCAACTTAGCAGTTTACTCCTATAAAAACACAAATTGCTGGATCAAGCAGTTTTACTTCTACAAAGTGAATCTTTTACACGAAGTAAACAAATACTCTATGAATTATGATTATGTATTTGATAATACCTTTTCCCTTCTCGTCTATTAGGCATAAAAATTATTTACTCTTACTGGAGAACTGGTGGTTTCCTGCAGTGAAAGGTTTAAAATTTTATTTTATATTGAATTTAATAATTACGACTATTATTGCAGTATCCGTTGGGTTTATTCTGCTCTGATTTTAAACTTTTGTTTTCGTGTAAAAAATATTGGACAATCTTTTTTATTTGTTGATATTTTAAGTGGTGTGGAAATTAAATTAATAATTGTGAAAATGGTAAGTATCATAATCATTACATAGAATAATAATAATAATTTATTTTAAATATAATCGGGTTTCCTCTAATAAAATCCACAATTTAAAATTTGTTTTGAAAAAAGAAAATTAAGACATTGTACCTACGTAACTTGGAACCATACGGGAAACTTTTTTATTATTAATTTTACTGAAAAAATTTATTATTCATAAAATGGTTTGCATAGTCTAAAAACTAAAATACAACCAAATATAAAATTGTATCAATCTTATACGAGTATCAAAAATATGAATTTCGATCAAGAGTACCTTATATTTCACAATATCGAAAATTATTATTATGAAAAGTTGTTTGGAATTAATTAAAAACTATTTTTTATATGCAATTACATCCTTTTAATTTAATTTTTTTTCTCAAATTACAGACACCCAACGCTATTTTCATTTATTATGAATAATATGATAACTATTTTATTATTAATTATTAATTAATTAATAATAATAAAAGAGTTATCACATTATTTGTAATAAATGAAACGGGCTAATTATTAATAATAAAAGACTTGTCACATTATTTCTAATAAACGAAAAGGGCGTTGTTGAAAAGTACAAAATTATTGTATGATAAAAAGTTCTTTATAAAAAGCTTTGCATGGTCTAAAATCTAAAATGCAACCATCAAATCCTATCAAATGTTATCAATTTTATATGAGATATGTGTAAAAAAATATGAGTTTTGATCAAGAGTAAAGTGCCTTTCTAGATCACAATATTTTAATTAGAAGGATGTAATTGCGTATTATAGAAACATAGTTTTTAATGCTGAACAACTTTTCACAATAACTTTTCAATATTGTGAAAACTAAACGTATTTTGCTCTTGACCGAAACTCATATTTTTTGACATACCTCGTATAAGATTCCTAAAATTTGATATTTGATGGTTGTATTCTGAGTTCTAGACAATGCAGATCTTTTTATGAAGAATAACTTTTTCTCGTAAAATTAATAATAAAACAGTTTACCATATGGTTCCTAGTTGTGCAGACAACCCTCATAATATATATATATATATATATATATATATATATATATATGTATATATATATATATATATATATATATATATATATATATATATATATATATAAAATTTGTTTAACTTTGAAAGGACCAAATATTAATATTTATTTACTTAAATGTATATTTTTAATTTAATATACAGGGTGCTTCATTAATGTAGCAAAAAATTTAAGGGGAAAGGTGCAAAATGTCGCCTGTCAAAATTTTTAATGTGTTTTAAATGTATTCATTTTTTTCGAATCCTGAGAAAACTAATAAGTATTTTTTAAAAAATTAAACGCAGCATGAAAGATAACGTTATTGCCGAGGGCCGACCGTCACTTAGAATAAATAAAAAGTTTCTTTTGAATTAAATATTTGCAATTAACCCGCGCGCCCTTTTCTGTCGCGTAATCGGTCACGCGTTAGATTTTATCTAACAAAACGAATTTAAATACGAATTTACAACAAACTTTCAGTTTATAGTATTTTTATTTACTTGTTATGTTAGAAATATTATTTCTAACAATTATTAAAGCTAATAATTTCTCACCAAAGCCATAAATTCCAAAAAAAGAAGAAGATGAAAAAAAAAAGAAAAAAACCCACGCATTACTACACCCTTCCTCGGAGCACTTACGAGTGGAAAGCTATGTTGCAAAATTTTTCATCGAGTTATCACGAAAAAGGAAAAAATGTTAGATTTTTCTAACAGCGCGACTGCTCCCAGGTTAAAAATAACACTAAATTTTATCTTTTATTTTCACTCCTGTAACTTATTAAAATAAACATTATAGAAGTTTTCAAGGACTTTCGGCCTCAGTAATAATGTAGTCTTTCATTCTGCATTTAAATCTTTCAAAAGTATTTATTATTTTTATATAGTAGATTTAAAGGGCGCTAAAATATGTCACGCACGCGGGCGCCAGTCAGAATTGCGGGGCCCTGTCAATAGAGATTAAAGCTGTTAGAAATACAATAGACTAATGTCCTTTGGATCACAACTAAATTGATATTCCATGTCGCCAGTGTACTTAAGTCAATATAGTAAAAATTTGACTTATGCCCTTTTTTCCCAGCACTAGAGATATATAGTGAACAGTTTTATTTGTTTTCCTTTGTAGTAAACTTTTCGCGGGAGTATTTTGAAACTTCCCCTTCTATAAAAATAAATAAATTTTAAGCCATTCTACACCATTTATTATGCACTAAGAACATAAGTTTTCTTCTATAAATATACGCACCACTGCTCGTCAAAATATTTTTCTAGTCTGCGTCTCCCTGGGGATTCCAAGTTTAATTAAATTTGAATTTTAAGGAAGAGTCAATATAAGACTTCCGTTAAGAGCAGTTTTCGGTTTCGCTTAATTGCTCAGCGCCGTTTTGTTTCCTAAGACAGGTTTGAACTGCCCTAGAGGTGTCAAACATTGTGCTTAATATTTTTATACTTTTATATTTTTAATTACTTACGATAATTAAATGAAGGTGTATTATTAGGCTACTTTAAATAAAAATCATAAAACGTTGTTTGAAAACTAATTAAAAATGGTTGTGGAACGCTTTTTTGAAGTAAAGATAAAATAGTCCTTTTCAGTCACAGACTATAGACTGAGTAGATTAAACATCAATATTGGCATATTGCATCAGAAGCAAAACCCAACACAGCCACAATACAAAGACTACTGGAAACGGCAGAGCTGATAGTACTGAGAGGAATCACAGGAGATAGGCTGAGAAATCAAAACTGGAGTGAAGAATAAAATGTAACGTACAGTGTATAAACGAATGGACACTAAATAGAAAAAAATATGGAATAAGCATTATCATATACAGTGCATTCGTAAAGTGTGGAAACGGTCTATTATCTCATGACTTAATTATTTTCAGAGTTAAAGCTTTGACAGGTCGATTTTTATTTTTAAATTATGATTTTTAGGCGTATGAATAAGGGTCGTGTGGTAGCTCATTTGAAAGGCGATTCAATTACCTATGCAGTAATATATACATTGACATCATTATTTTTACCGGGTGGCCAAAAAAATAATTTTCAATTAAAATAATTGACGCAAAAAGAAGAATGTATGTAATTTATTTAACTCAAAATACATTTTACTGCTGTCAGAAAATAGAAAAAAATTATTTGACAAATAAACATTGCTTTTCGCTTAAATTAAATGTTCAAACTGCCAAGAGGGATGTTGTTCTGAAGTTATTTTCTTGTGGCGTTTTTGCAATTAACTAGTTTTGATGGGAAATAAGCCACAATTTTACTAAAAAAATGATTTCATTAACGTTTCGACGCCCAAATCGGGTGTCGTTGTCAAAATACAAAAAATATTAATGAATTAAACATAAATGTTGCTGCTTAGTAAAAAAATTCTTCTAATAATTTATTTAATTTGACTCATTTATATCGGCAATTCAGACATATATTATACATTTTAAAGTAGAATACTTTAAAATGATATTGCCAATATTTATGAGTTGCGGACTTTATTGAAAGATAGTTCATTCGATTACATGAAATTTACCCCAACTCAAGAATATCCGTCACAAAAAAATCATAACTTGTAGTAGAGTTCGTACAGCACAGGACTAAGGATTTTCAGAAATATGGAATTTCTTTAACGTACTAAATAATTAATAATTGTCTTCTTATTCCTCTTTATAAGCAACTCTGCTTATTCATTGCCGAACTGTTACCTTTATGGTTGTCACTTTTATGTTACCTTTATGGTTGTGACTTCATATTTTGTACGATCGTCCACTATTTCTTCTGCCAATTGGTGATTTATCTTTTGTTATTTTGACCAGACTGGTCACCTCCATTCTGCTTATGTGGTTATTCTATCTTCTTGTGGGGCTTTCTCCTTTAGCGAAGGTTAGCGACTATATTGGTTAGTACATTTTAGTAAAATTGTGGCTTATTTCCCATCAAAACTAGTTAGTTCCCAAGAGGGAGGTGTGTGGCTATTTGACATTTAATTCAAGCGAAAAGCAATGTTTATTTATGAAATAAACATTTTTTTTTATATTACGTGGCATCAGTAAAATGTATTTTGAGTTAAATAAATTACACACATTCTTCTTTTTGCGTCAATTATTTTAATTCAAAAATAATTGTTTTGGCCAACCGGTAAAAATAATGATGTTAATGTTTATATTACTGAATAGAGAATTGAATCGTCTTTCAAACGAGCTACCACACGACCCCTATCCATTTAAAAAAATCATCGATGACGTCATCACGCCCAAATCGATGACGTCACTATTATGGGTTATACGTCAAAAAATCATAATTTTAAAATAAAAATTGACCTGTCAGAGTGTGGTATTATAATATCACCCTGTACAAAATATGTTTAAAACTCATTCAAAGTCATTAATCCATGTAGTATCTGTTCTTGTATCAATAACCGCAAGTAACATTGAATTGTCATGTTTTGTTATTATTTAAATGTGTATATAAACATTAACTCGGTGGAGAAAGATTATGGTACTCAGTATTTAATTGTTGTAGTAGGCCGCTACTGATATATGTAAACAGATTGTTATGGTTAGTCATTGATGGAGTTGAGTGTAAATAATATAATGTATTTGAACTAAGAAGAGAGTTTTAATTAATTACGACCTAGAAGACAGTAACATCACACTATTTATTACATGGCGATCCTGTAAATTAATTGGGAGAATCTTCTGAAAATGGGCGACAAAAATTGGAAACACCGACGGCGGAAAATGGACCAGACCAGGACAGGAAGAATGCAGAGAACCCAGTGAAAAAAAGACAAAAGTGATAAAATGTAAGTAAGAATGTCTATCTTTATTAAAAATGCTTCCCTCGTTTTATATTATTATTGAACATTGAATATTTATCTTTGCTGATTTTTGAATAATTTATGAAGTATCGATATTTTTTTTAAGAATATCTATGAATTTTGAAATATGAAGTGATTTTTGAATTGAATATTTTTATCAAAGTTTATTATATATGCTATTCTTGAATTTTTATTGAATTTTGAATTTTTATTGAATTTATTTGAAAAATCTATCCGATTTCGATTTTTAGTACGGTTATTTTTGAATATTTTATGGAATATCGAATTTTTTCCAAAAATTTCTATCGAATTTTGAGATATGAACTGATTTTGAATACTTTTATCTAACTTTTGCATATGCTATTTTTGAATTTTTATCGAATTTTTGTCGAATATGTATGTTCTTGAATTTTTATTAGCCAGTTATCTTATTACATATTGATATTTATTGAGTATATTTAGTACATTTTCATCGATTTTGTGTTAAATTTTGTATGATATGAACCTGAATTAATAATTTTTGTGTGATAAATGATATATAAATGATTTTTTTTTAATGAATAATGATTAGTGATGACATACTTTAATATAAGAGCTTAAGACAAACATTGCTATAAGCAAGAGATTTATTTTTAACGAACCGACCTGATGCGTCGAGATAAGGAATCTGAAGAACTATATAGATAAGAAGAAGAACTAACAATAGTATTAGCTAAATATTATGAGACAACTTAAGACAATAAGAACCCACTGCTCTTGTCAAATTAGGAAGGTACTAATGATTTATAGAAGCTTGAAAGCTTATTAGAGACCCACTCTGTGTTTTGAGAGTACCTATTTTATTCATGATTATTCGTGAATAAACAACGGCCTCATAACAAGGGATTGAGGTTGTGGAATTTGTAAAAGAATTTGATCTAGCCAACGATGTTATACCCACTTCTATCAAGGTAGCTTGTAGAGGTTTCGTGGTTAGTATATTAGTATTGAGTATTATGATTGAGGTTGTGAAATTTGTAGAAGAGTTTGATCTATGCAACGGAAGTATACCCGCTTTTATTTAGGTAAGACGCAGAGGTTTCGTGGCTATTATATGGAATGATTATTATGATGAAATGATATAAGAAGATGAATTATGTGCACTGTAGAAGTGTTATATGTGGAGAAAAATGGAAAATATATAGTGTAGTACCAGACAAGAAGAAGAAGAGAAAAAAAGAGAATTTTTAATAAAATATGTGGGAAAAATGAAAGAAGAAACATAAAAAATGCCAAAATAAACAAGCAAAATTAAGAAGATACTAAGCAAATAAGTAGCTAATCATTAAATAATTATGTCTAAGAATTAAAGTTATAAATTTTTTTTCTCTAAAGTAACGTAAATTATAAGTAACTTATTTTTTGTATATAATGAATTCAGGTTAAATTTTCGCGGAAAATGGAAGTATTTGAATTAAGGATAGACAATATCTTACAATAGTGTTAGTAGATAGTAAGCAAAGGGACACAAAAAGTGAAGTTCTTAGAGAGATTAAATCTTTATTATAGGTACAAGAGAGTTATTAGAAGTTTTTTTTAGAGACACATATTAAAAGTTTTAGAGAGATTACATTTTTATTATAGGTACAATATTTTAAAGTTAGTAAGGCGTATATAAATAAATCAAAATAAGACTGAAATAATAAGATGAAATAGTAAAGTAACGTTAAATTCTTTTTTTTATATACCATTTAATAGAAGTTTAGGTAATATTTAGCTTAGCTTAGGAAGTATTAAAGTCGAGATTTTATTACAATTAGATTAGTTACGGCTTATAGGCACTAAAAGACTATTTAAAAGTAAGGATCAATTTCATTCACTGTGGACACTGTTTTGATGAAGTGAATTAGTGAACGAAAAAAAAAAGGACGAAAAGACACGGCGTGAAAGTACGTGAACTAGTAATAGGTTATAAAATACCAGTTTTTGTATAGGGCAAAATATGAACTTTTGTGTAAAATAGGAAAAAGAATATACATGTTTAGGGAAAAATTGATTGATCTGAAATGTACCATGTTACAGTTAGTTAGGATAGTTAGGAAATTTAACTTTTGAAAATAGTATTAGGTAATCATAAACACTCTGTGAAAGGGAAAGAGGGATATACACTCAGATATTCTTCTTCTCTTCTTAGGACTTTCTTTTTTTAAAAAAACGGCGATGATAGACAATCAATCTTATTTTAAAAATATGTAATTTTAACAAAACGGGGAGGTGTGGTATTATAATATCACCCTGTACAAAATATGTTTAAAACTCATTCAAAGTCATTAATCCATGTAGTATCTGTTCTTGTATCAATAACCGCAAGTAACATTGAATTGTCATGTTTTGTTATTATTTAAATGTGTATATAAACATTAACTCGGTGGAGAAAGATTATGGTACTCAGTATTTAATTGTTGTAGTAGGCCGCTACTGATATATGTAAACAGATTGTTATGGTTAGTCATTGATGGAGTTGAGTGTAAATAATATAATGTATTTGAACTAAGAAGAGAGTTTTAATTAATTACGACCTAGAAGACAGTAACATCACACTATTTATTACAAGAGCTTTAACTCTGAAAATAATTAAGTCCTGAGATAATAGACCGTTTCCACACTTTAGAAATGCACTGTGTAAAGATCATCAAAGTTAGAACAATAATTAGCTACCTGGGATACATATAATGAGAAACGAGAAGTACTGCCTTGCTCAACTGATTATCCAGGGTCAGATTGGAGGGAAACGGAGTCCAAGTAGGCGCCACATTTCATGACTTAGAAATATCAAGGAGTGGACCGGCCCTGATGCAACATCTTTGTTTAGAACCACATTGCACCGAGACAGAATTGCCAATGTAGTCGATAACCTCCGCTAAAGAAGAAAGCACCGCAAAAAATTAGAATAGCCACATAAGCAGAATGGAGGTGACCAGTTTGGTCAAAATAACAAAAGATAAATCACCAATTGGCAGAAGAATTAGTGGAAGATCGCACAAAATATGAAGTGACAACCTTCCATAAAGGTAACAGTTCGGCAATGAATAAGCAGAGTTGCTTATAAAGAGGAATAAGGAGACAATTATTAATTATGATTAACTATTTAGTGGGAAATAAGCCACAATTAAATTGAAAAAATAATTTTATTAACGTTTCGAAGCCCAAATCGGGTTTCGTTGTCAAAATACAAAATACTACTAAAGTAAACAAAAATGTTGTTGCTAAGTAAAAAAAATAATGTGTGTGTGTGTGTGTACTTTGTACGCACGTAAGAAGTTATACTTCTATTATAATATAATTTCAACGAAATAAATATACCTACTTAACAGTTACAATACAAAAATTAACAATAATTACCAAAAATTAACCAAAACTTAACAATGCCGAATATTAAAAAAAAAAAGAAAAAAGTATGAATCGTCCGGAATTTGAACCGGCAATCTCGCGATTTCTCGATCTCTGGCCCAATGCTCTACCAATAAGGCCATCAAGGCGCATGCTACTTACGTTTCAGATATACATAATTATACATCACGGTGACAAGTGAAATATAAAAATAGATGTTTTATTATTTTACGCCCAAGGAAGACAAATCCAAAGACACAAAATTATAATAAAATAGTATATTATTCAACGAGCATGTAATGATAGCTATTACTCACGATGATGAAGTTTGCGACACGAGCCGTAGGCGAGTGTCGTAATTCATCAGAGTGAGTAATAGCCATTACATGCGAGTAGAATACTATACTTTTTCTACGACTTTTTTTATTTTAATTAGTAAAAAATTTAATTATTAACTACTCGAGATTTAAATTATAATAATTTACAGAAATACCTAAATGCTATTTGCCCCTAGTACGTGGCTGAATAATTGGTTGCCTACTATTACTAAATTCTTATTTATTGTAAAAATACAACTAGAAATAGTCAATATAAATTCTATTCGTTTCCGAAAAATTATAAGCTTAAATTTGTACCCACTGTCAGTGAATCTAATAAATAGGAAATGGCTGTTGTCGGTGGACGTATTTCATAATATATAGTTATAATGTATATTTACATTTAACTATATATAATATAACTAGATGACCCGGTGAACTTCGTTGCACCTTAGATAGTGTGTCAGAATTAGATAATGTGTCATATTTTGATTCTAGATCAATTGCTTAAATGCAATTGCTAGAGATCAATTACTCAAAATCAACCACTCGAAAATGAATTGTTCGACATAAAAATTGATTGAAATACAAATTGCTCGAATAAAAAAGAAAATTATATGTCCAAATATTCAATCATAATAATGCAAAGTTTGTAGGTACATAATAAAGATACATTTAATATGACAAATTATATGATATTCCACGTATACAGTACGTAAATCGTTCAGCTGGACATAGGGAACATACAATATAATATATATTTAGATACGTAAATACATACATTGTATTATTTTGAGATAATTGTGGCAACTGAGCTGTCTCGATGACAATATTTTCGGCCTCATATGAAAAGTGCCTAAGTCCCAGAATAAGCAAAAATGAGATTTTTTGCGCCATCTGATTAATATTTATGGTACGTATGCATAGCAAGGTAAAAAAAGAAAGAGTGTACTTTTTACGCACGTAAGAAGTTATACTTTTATTATATGATTGTAACGAAATCAATATACTTTAAATAGTTTATTTATATTTAATTTAAATATTAAACTAATTTTAATACTTACTACTTTCCAAAAATTAAAAAAATAAAAGAATAAAACACACACAAACACATTGAAAAATGCCACAAAGAAATGATTTCTGAACAATAAATGTTGCCAAAAATTTTAATTAAATACGTATTTCCTGGAAAAAATTATATAATAATATACTTACAATCATAAAATTTATAAAACAATAAAAAAAATAATAACTTGCATTGGGGCTCGAACCCGCTTCCCGTCGATCCCGCCGCTCGAAAGTCAAAGCGACAAAGTATATGTCATGTGGAAATGTACACCAACTGAACGTTTACGCCATAAACTTTTTGACATTGTGTTTATTTATATGAATTTAATCAAATTATTAGTTTGATTTTTGTCGAATTAAAATATTAAAATACAACAAAATATAGAGTGAGAAAACGATATATTAGATGAAGATTTGTAGAAAGTTTGTTCGTAATCAGATTATGTAAATTAAAGCATTGCCTACTAATAGGTAGGTACATTATTTTTTTTTAGATTTTCCAAATAGGTATGAAGATAAGTTTTTATTGCAATACAACTGAAACATTTAGAATTACGTATCTGTGGCTTTTCAAAACTATTTAGAAAGTCACTACAATTGTAAATTTGATTTTATTTCTGTCCTCACGACAATAAAAACTATTATAATATACAACATTTTTGTTTACCGATAACCTCCATATTGAACAATTATTGACAGATCATTTCAACACCCAATCAGAGCCTGTATAACGACTAATACCATACTGTCGGTGTGCGCATTCGCCCAGTAAAATAAAAATTCACTCCAAATCGCGCCTAAAGAAGTATAACTTCAAAAAGTTCAAAAAAGTCAATAGATGTCGCTAGAACCACAAAAAAGAATTCTATCCAACTCCATGGCGTTGATGACATTTGGAAACATGAATTAAATGTTGGAATTGTCTTCAGGAACAGATTAGAAACCGGATCTGTACCAGTTAGTATACCGTTTAATGGTTCAGGCGGTGTTTCAATTTCAGGAAGTTTCACCTTTCCTGACGCGCAACACATTCCGGCTGGCTCATTTTCAAATTTGAGGGCAATGCGGGCATTCTTTATCCATAGCACCAATTGTCACTTTTGAATGAGTATAATATTCAATATTTGGCTCATACTTGAATGCTAAACGCAGGAATGAATCAGATGTAAATACTCTATTTATCTGTTGGTGTTGTTGGTCATTGACCAGATATGCCAGATATGCGCCTCCGCCAAAATTTTGATGATTATACCAGAGATATGGTCCTTCGGCAAAACTTTTGAAATATTTTTTGGTACATTAAAAATAGTAATCGTAAAGTTAAAACTTCATATTTTCACTGATTTTAGTACAATTTTCGCTTGTTCTTTTCGTGTGCTTAGTGTCGTCTCTCGTGCTCTCGTATTGTCCTAGGGCCTCGTTTTGCTATCTCGGAAACTAATTGAGCTAGAGAGACGATTTATACACCGTTTTTTTCGCAATCAGCAAGGAGTCCACCTGCGAAATTTCATGAAAATCGGTAAAGTGGTTTCGGAGGAGTACGGTAACAAAGCCTACGAATTAGAATTTTATATATATATAGATGTTAAACCACGAATTTTTTTTTAAAAAATAACGGTTAAAGATAGAAAAGTGAAAATTTAGGATTATATGTATCTTTTGCTTCTGAATCATATACAATTAAGAAAAATCGGTTTGTCGAAAAATAAAAAAAAATTATTAGGGGGGCAGAGCCCCCTTTAGACGTACGGCTATGAAATATAGATAACAACCTACTCCCTCTCCGGTCGAGTCCACCTGCGAAATTTCATGAAAATCGGTAAAGTGGTTTCGGAGGAGTACGGTAACAAAGCCTACGAATTAGAATTCTATATATATAGATGTTAAACCACGAATTTTTTTTTAAAAAATAACGGTTAAAGATAGAAAAGTGAAAATTTAGGATTATATGTATCTTTTGCTTCTGAATCATATACAATTAAGAAAAATCGGTTTGTCGAAAAATAAAAAAAAATTATTAAGGGGGCAGAGCCCCCTTTAGACGTACGGCTATGAAATATAGATAACAACCTACTCCCTCTCCGGTCGAGTCCACCTGCGAAATTTCATGAAAATCGGTCAAGTGGTTTCGGAGGAGTACGGTAACAAAGCCTACGAATTAGAATTTTATATATATAGATAATATATAACTATACCTAATATGTTATAACATATTGAACACAATATAACTTGAAAAACAAACACAATATTAGTTATAAATTCCAATTAACATAAACAAAATGCGCTAATGTCACTGTCACTAAATTAAATGATAAACGTCAAAATTTTTAGTAAACAAGATATAAACGTACAAAATATACTGACATTATTACAGTTAAAATTCCTTTAAAAAATTTTCGAAGTTAATTATTGGTATAAATTACAATAATTATTTTATTAAATAAACAAATTTAAGTAATTTTATTTGCAGTTTATGTACGTAAAAGTGGCAGGAGCCACTTGAATCTAAATTCAGACCGTGAGTAATGATCCGTGAGTAACCAGCCCGTGAGTAATGAATTATTACTCACGGTTACAGTAATGGGTGCTATTATCTATGAAAAATAGCGAATAATGAGCATGTTATTAAACGGTCGTAGAAAAAAGCTTTTAAACCACCTTTTTCAAATTGCGCAAGTTGTATTATTAATATTAATATTAATAAATGAAATATAAATATTTTGACGTTTCATAATTTGACAATTCACTTTTAACTGCAGTGCCTTAAAAATTTTAAAGCACTAGTGCCTTAAAGTAGCATTTTTAACGCTCCTATGGAGTGCTAAAAATTGTATTTTTACCACATTTGTAGAAAAATATATATAAAAACACTAATATATTCTTTCCACGCCTTTTCTGGACTGATACATACATAAATTAAAACATTTAGTAACTAACTCCATACTGCCTGTGTGCGCATGCGCGCAGATTAATACAGTTTCACCCTCAATGAAATCGCGCCTAATGAAGTATAACTTCAAAAATTCTTCTAATAATTTATTTAATCTGACTCATTTATATTGGCAATTCAGACGTATATTATACATTTTAAAGTAGAAGACTTTAAAACGATATCGCCAATATTTATGAGTTGCGTTCTTTACTAAAAGATGGTTCATTCGATTACATGAAATCAATCCCAACTCAAGAATATCCGTCACAAAAAAATCATAGCATGTGATTTGTCTTTAAAAAGACAAACAAATGCAACGATGACAGTAAAATTCTCGCGTTAGAGATTCCATAGTAAATCACGAGGGAAAACCAGGAAAAAACCTCGTGATACTATCTCGACATCGTAAGTATTTGGTCTTACATTTAATATACTTTCAAAAAACTAATACCAATTTCTGACTTTAATATGTTTAAATTATAAATAATATTAATAATACATAAATATACAATAAGTAATACTAAAATATAAAATTTGTACTAACTCGATATGTTATTGACTTACTATTCGTGGTATTTTCTTTCTATTGACTTTCTCTTTCAATATGGGTAACCACATCTTACTAATAATACATAATACACATAATACGAGGAAAATATAAATACCATATATAAAAGTACTATCCGAGAAACTTAAAACAACAGGAAATAAATTCAACATTTCAACAACATTCAAAACAACAAACACATTGAGATGGATTCTATCTAAAACTAAACCTAACAATGAACAAGAAAGAACAAAGAATTGCCTTTATAAAATACCTTGTGAATGCGAACAATTTTATTTAGGTGAAACATCAAGACCATTAAACGTTAGAATAAGTGAACATCAGTCTTATATTAAAAATAGAGAATTTGATAGATCTCAAATATGTCAATACGCATGGGATGATGAACATAGAGTTCAGTGGAGAGATTCAAGTATAGTCCTGAAAGAATCAGATAGTAAAAAGAGAAGAATCTAAGAAGCGGCTCTTCTTCTTCTTAACGTGCCCTATCAAGTCCCCTTGACGTTGGCGATTAACATGGCGAAACTGTCTCTGTCTCGAGCTATTCTAAATAGGTGTTCTGCTTTCTTTATTCCTGTCCACTCCCTGATATTCTTCAACCAAGAGGCCTGCTTTCTACCAATTCCTCTGCGTCCTTCGATTTTACCCATCATAATAAGTTGAAGAATATTATACCGGTCTCCCCTTACTACGTGTCCAAAATAGGCCATCTTTCTATATTTGATGTTATCAAGCAGCTCACGGGTAGCATTTGCTCTCTTAAGGACTGCCACATTTGTCAGCATAGCCGTCCATGGTATTTTTAGAATACGTCTGTGCAGCCACATTTCAAAGGCCTCCAAACGGTTAATGGTGGATATTTTTAATGTCCATGCTTCGACACCATACAAGAGGACTGACCAAATGTAGCATTTAATCATGCGCTTTCGAAGTTGAAGTTGCAAGGTATCATTACAGAAGAATGACCTCATTTTTAAAAATGTCGTGCGGGCTATCTCGATTCTACATTTTATCTCTTTATCTGGATCTAGTTGTTCAGTAATATGGCAACCAAGATATTTAAAACTGGGTACTCTTTGAATCATATGACCATCAACATATAACCGTGAATCTTGATGGGCCAAACGGCTAAATACCATGTACTTTGTTTTTGAACAGTTTATATTTAGGCCAAACTCTCTTCCCACTCTGTCAATGGCATTTAAAAGGTGTTGTAATCCATTCATATCATCACTTAAAATAACTGTATCGTCTGCATATCTGATTGTATTTATCAAAATTCCATTAACCTTCACACCCCATTCCAAATTATGCAGCGCTTCCTTAAATATTCTATCTGAATACAAATTGAACAACAGTGGGGACAGTATACACCCCTGTCTGACGTCTCTTTGTATTTTGCATATTTCTGTTGATTTTCCATTTATGCAAGCTGTCGCTGTTTGACGTCAGTATAATTTTTCTATGATTCGTACATCTTGACTATCAACTCCTTTATCCCTTAGCTTTATAGAAGCGGCTCTAATTATGCTAAATGAAACCAATTGTGTCGCAAATTCATCGGTAGAATGCAGTAGGATGTGGTTACCCATACTGAAAGAGAAAGTCAATAGAAAGAAAATACCACGATTAGTAAGTCAATAACATATCGAGTTAGTAGACCAGTAAGGATCTGCGAAAAAACGTCTATGTTTGGATGTGAGAGGTGGCATTCGGATTTTTGCAGATAAAGTTAGGTGACACCTTCAGTAATAATAATTGACATATGCTCCTTCTCAAATATGCCCGGAACATTAAAAAAAAATTAAAATATTTAAAAATTTCGAATAACATCGATTTTTGTCTGATTTCTTTGCTTATAACTTTAAAACGATTCGTTTTGGAACAAAATCGTACAGAAATAAAATAAAGATAATTGAGTTTTGTATGATATACGACTGGAAAAAAACGTATTATGGTATTACCTTTTCTGCAATATAGCAATAAATACAAAATAAGGGGGCAAAATAAGTCTGTTGTTATTCAATATTTTTTAGCAATTTTGGTGGCACTTAGAACCTTAATAATTCGCTTAGGAAATTCTTTGTAACATACTTAAATCGTGTAACAAATTTAATTAAAATCGACCTAATAAATTTTGCATAATAAATTTGCAATCTAAATGTTTTTAAAAAAGTTAAAAATTTTTAAAATCTTTCTGAACAAAAAGTAGACCATTTAGAAGTCGGCTAATTTTTTTTTACATATAAAGAGGTGCTCTACCTATCTAATACACATTACAGAATTAAAATCGGATTATTTAAGGGGCCCCAGCAATGTTTTAAATTTATAAACAATTTTTTGGCTTATAAACAAATAGCTTTGTTTAATAATAAAAAAATTAATTTTTAGCAATACAAATGATTAAAACCAGTATAATTTGACTTAAACTTTCAAATGCTGTCAGCAGAATTGCTATTTTATTTTTTAATCAAACGTTATTCGCGTTCAAAAGTTGCAATTTCTCGATTTTTTGAAAGTTCCACCGCGTTTATCTCGAAAACTATGCATCCACGAAAAAACTTATAAGAACATTTTTTGCGTAGAATTACCCAAGAAATACAAAAAAATGTTTTATTTTACGAAAAATCGATTTTATGTAATTCCTTAAGTTCTTTGTTTATAACAATCTTATCGACATCCGGATCAACTGTTACCCAAAAAATTCGTGTTCTACGGGTCAAAATACATAAAAAAAACTTAAGCAAGTCCATCTAAATAAAGGAGCCCGTAGCACCCCCTCCTGGCCACAGCACTAATTTGTTTATAAGACAAAAAATTCTTTATAACTTTAAAACATTGCTGAGGCTGCTTAAATAATCCGATTTCAATCCTGTAAAGTGCATTAGATAGGTGGAGTACTTCTTTATATGTAAAAAAATTGACAAATCTTTGTAGGTTCTAGTTTTTGTTATGCAAGATTTTAGAAATTTTTGAAATTTTTAAATATTTTATTTTTTTTATTAATGTTCTGGGCATATTTGAGAAGGATCATAAATCAATAATTATTATTAACGAAGTTATCACCTAACTTTATCCGCAAAAATCTGAATGCCACCTCTCACATCCACCTAAAAACGGATCCTTACTGGTCTATAGTACAAATTTTATATTTTAGTATTACTTATTGTATATCTATTATGTATCATTAATATTATTTATAGTTTAAACATATTAGAGTCAGAATTTCTTATTAGTTTTTTGAAAATAAATTAAATGTAAGACCAAATACTTACGATGTCGGGATAGTATCACGAGATTTTTTCCTGGTTTTCCATCGTGATTTACTATGGAATCTCTAACGCGAGAATTTTACTGTCATCGTTGCATTTGTTTGTCTTTTTAAAGACAAAATCACATGCTATGATTTTTTTGTGACGGATATTCTTGAGTTGGGATTGATTTCATGTAATCGAATGAACTATCTTTTAGTAAAGAACGCAACTCATAAATATTGGCGATATCATTTTAAAGTCTTCTACTGTAAAATGTATAATATACGTCTGAATTGCCAATATTAATGAGTCAGATTAAATAAATTATTAGAAGAATTTTTTTACTTAGCAACAACATTTTTGTTTATTTTAGTAGTATTTTGTATTTTGACAACGAAACCCGATTTGGGCTTCGAAACGTTAATAAAATTATTTTTTCAATTTAATTGTGGCTTATTTCCCACTAAATAATTAATCATAAAAATGCCACAAGGAAATAGTTTCAGAACAAAATTATTAATTATTTAGTATGTTAAAGAAATTCCATATTTCTGAAATCTTTACGAGTCCTGTGCTGTACGAACTCTACTCCATAATGATATATTCTTAAAACAAAATTATCGCATTAATTAACACGGAACTTTCAAGATACCCTTTAATGTACTTTAAAACCAAAGATGGAACAAAAGTAAAAGCAGATGCACTTTGAAAGAAAGTCTTTAGTGTACGAGAATGTTTAGCTCGCTAAGAGCAGAATTTCTGTGTAAAGTATTCAATGTCTGCATGTAGTGATTAGCTGATGCAATCCGAATATATACATATGTATACAGGGTGTTTCATTAATAATTCAAAATATTTTAACTGCAGATTCCTGGTCTCAAAATATTAAGGTTTAATCCAAATAACTGAAATAAAATGTTGCTGTTTACTGAATTAAAGACTGAGAAAATATGACTGCTTACTGGGGAGAACTGCACAGATCTCCTCAACAACTTATCAAAAGACAATAAAGCAATAAAGTGTCATTAATATTATGTGTGTGTATGTATAGAACAGAGCAGATGGGAGTAGAAGTAAAAGATATGGTTTTAAATATTATATTAAAAGACAAAATTAAATCGGCATTAAAAAAACACCAAAAATGGTAAAAGAATATGTTCAAACCAAATCCCAGTAGAAAGCTTAAAATGCATAAATGATAGAACCTTAGGCATTATCGTAGACTTGTGTAATGCAGTGTACAAAACAGGAAACATACCAAAACAAAAAACAATGGTTACTCTCCACCTTTTTTGCTATCCCTAAAAGTATAAACGCTAAATTTTGCAGTGAATACGGAGCATCATTAATAAGTTTTTTTTTAATGGCATGGACTTTATGTCATTCAGCCAGTCACAACATGAGTATTAGTGTCATGTGTAGTGTGTATGTTGAGTACCTAAGTGTCTTTTTACTTTGCAAAGTCGACGTCATTGTCTTTGCAAAGGGACCCTAATTGTATCCGAACGTCTGCGGTCCCTCCGGTGAGAACCGATCCCACAAGGACAGAAACTAAATAAGTTAATTCTCAAATAATTATTCTTGAAAATAATACATGGTCGTGTAAATAAAGAAAACTTGAAGAAGGAATAGATGATTTTCAATTTGGGTTCAGAAATGGACTAGGAACCAGAGAGGCGTTATTTGTGTTTAATGTGTTAGCTCAAAGATGCATCGATATGAATGTGGATGTGGATGTGCATGTTTGTTACGTTGATTTTGAGAAAGCATTTGACCAAGTAAGGCATAAAAAATTAGTCCTAATTCTAAAGACAAAAAATACATACAAAAGGGACTTATTAATAATAACAATCAAAGGGCACAAATTGTAATAGATAACGAACCCAATCCAGAAATTGAAATCAGGAGAGGAGTTAGGCAGGAATGTATTATGTATTCTGTTACTATTTTAATGTACATAGTGAAGCCATTTTCGACCTATGCGATCAACTTGATACCAGGGAAGGCGAAACGAAGATATATAAAATATCCAAACAGAGAGCAAAGAAAGCAAAAGATTTTACTCAGATTAGATGTATCCGACATGAAAATAATAAAATACTAGTTCCCGAAAGGGATGTCAAAAAGAGAGGAAGAAAGTACTTTGACAGCTTATTAAATGAAGAATTTTACAGACAGCCTGTAGAGTCAACGGAGACAGTAGCAGCAATGGTCACCAAAATAACAAACAAGGAAGTGGCTCAAGCGCTTCAAAAAATAAAGAAAGGAAAAGCGGTAGGACCAGATGATATTCCTGGGGAAGTATGAAGAGCATTGGGAGAGACAGGAACAAGGTGGCTGGCAGGTCTATTTAATAGAATTATGGAAGTCGGACAAATGCCAGACAAATGGAGAAGCAGTATACTGGTACCTGTTTACAAAAACAAGGGAGATATACAACAATGTACAAACTACAGGGCTATAAAACTGCTTAGCCACACCATGAAAATATGGGAAAGAGTAATTGATAGACGGATACGTGAAGAGACCGAAATATCCGAGAATCAATTTGGCTTTATGCAGAGTAGATCAAGAAATAAAATTATTTGGTACCAACTTGCACTTTTACCCTGGGGCTGGATACCATCCCTTCTCGGGGGGTGAAAACTATTTTATTAAAAATAACCCCACAAATCAATAAAGGGACATATTATAAGAAATATTTGTTATATCATGTTATTAAAATAAATCAATACTTTTTGAGTTATGAAAGATCAAAGATTTGTCTGTTTAAGAGCACATGCGTGAAGTTACGGATGATAAAAATAACATATTAATTAATTGTGTGTTACTAAAATATTATTTTGATATTATTTCCATATTATAAATTTAGCAAAAGTGTATTCGAATATGTCAAATGTACCCATTATTGTACACCCCCAGTTTCTGGACATATTTAGTTTATATTGATAGAAAAAATTCAATTAAATATCGAAATAATATAAAGATAATATTTTACTAATATACAATTAATTAATTGTTCTTTTTATCATCCGTGAATTCACGCATATGCTCTTAAATAGACAAATATTTGATCTTTAATAACTCAAAAATATTAATTTATTTTAATAACAAGATATAACAAATTTTATTTAAAATTTGTCCCTCTATCGATTTGTGGGGTTATTTTTAATAAACTTGTTTTCACCCGCGGGAAGGAATAGTATTCACCACCAGGGTAAAAGTGCAAGTTGGCACCAATCAGTTTTATTTCTTGAGGTATGCTCTAACTAGTCACCAATTTTCATGCAAATCGATGGAGGTTTAACAATATAGGAGGTGAAAACCTTTAATGACTGCACCAACTTTCTCCTTTCATCCCGTATTGCTACTTAATGTATCCACTGAGGTTTCAGCCTGAAAGTTGATAGTTGTCAATATACAATGGACACATTTCACAGGAAAATCTCCATATTACTTATGACGATGATTTTTCGGCTCTAGCTCTCCGTCTATAGAAACCACCTATTAGCCCAGTCAGGATAGCATTTGACCTTGCATTTGTAGCTGCCCAAATTTTATTTTTCTAATCTTTAGGGAGGAAGAATATTAGTATAAATTTAAAATCTCGACTAAATTCCACCGTTTTTGCTCAATATTTCCGCCATTTTCAATTTTTTGGCAAAAAGTGTTGAAACTGAAATTGTTGAAAATGCGATTTTCTATAATTTAATTTATTATAATTTTTTTCGTGCGGTCGATATTTTCCGTGTTATGAGGGGAAAATAGTGACAGTTGTAGCATAATTATTGAATTATTAAATTATCTCGTTTATTATTAGTTTTACAACAAATATATATCTATACAAAAATGAAGAGGATTAAATTTTGTACAATTTTGATGCCGTTCATTTTTTTGATAAAATCAATATTTAAGGTAGTACGTATGTGGTAAATATGCGAGCGTAAGACTTGATTGATTTTGTAGCAATTGTTTTTGTTCAATATCTCCGCCATTTTCAACTTTTCGACAAAAAGGGTAAGAACTGAAATTGTTGCAATTACGATTTACTACAATTTTTCGAGAGAACCAGTGGCGGGTCTACAAGAGGGGGAAATGGGAAAATTCCCCCCCAACAAGGTCCAAAATTAAAAAAAAAATGTTGAAACATCACGATATTTTAGCTGACATAAAACTTAAAATATCGACAGACAAATTCAACCAATAAAACCCGCTAGTTAATAAAATTAAGTGAACTTAATGCATATAATGTCTTTTATATACTTAGTTTGGTTGATGTTTCATTGGAAGTTTCAAAAATTGTATAAAATATAATTCTCTTTATTTTTGTTTATGTACAATTATGTCGTAAATTTAATAATAAATGAGACAATTCAATAATTATGCTTCCCCTCCGCTTCCAGTATTGTCCCCCTTAACTCGGAGAATATTGATCGTATAAAAAAATTGTGCCAAAGAAATTGTAGGAAATTGCATTTCCAACAATTTCCTTTCCCACTATTTATGTCGAAAAGTTGAAAATGGCGGAGACATTAAGCAACAACCGTTCTCATTTAAAATCAATATGGCGGCTAATGCAACCGCGGAATTCAGTCGAGATTTTAAATTTACACTACTATTGATCTCTCCTAAAGGATAGAATTATAAAATTTGGGGCAGCTCGCAAACAAAATTCAATTCAATAATTATGCTCCCCCCACCACTTTTTACTATTTTCCCATGTAACTCGGAAAATATCAACCGCATGAAAAAAAATTGTTAAAAAGAAATTGTAGTAAATTATATTTTCAACAATTTTAGTTGAAAATGGCGTAGATATTGAACAAAAACATTTGCTATAAAATCAATCCGGTCTTACGCTCGCGCTATTAACGCATACGTACTACCTTAAATATTAATTTTAGCAAAAAAATGAAAGAAATCATAATTGTGTAGAATTTAATTCTCTTCATTTTTGTATAGGTACATGTTTGTTGTAAAACTAACAATAAACGAGATAATTCAATAATACCATAATTATGCTCCAACTGTCACTATTTTCCCCTCATAACTCGGAAAATATCGACCGCACGAAAAAAATTATAATAAATGAAATTATAGAAAATCGCATTTCCAACAATTTTAGTCTCTACACTTTTTGTCAAAAAATTGAAAATGGAGGAGATATTGAGCAAAAACGGTTCTCGTTTAAAATCAAGATGGCGGCTAACGCAACAGTGGAATTCAGTCGAGATTTTAAATTTGGACTAATACTGACCCTCCCTAAAGATTGGATAAATAAAATTTGGGGCAGCTCCTAATGCAAGGTTAGGCCTGTTATTCGTCTAACCCGACTGGACTATATATAAAAACTAGATAATGTGAATGAACCATGGTGCAAAAAGTGCAAAATAAAAGAATAGACTACCATACACTTACTATGCCATTGCAGTCTGCTAAGTGATGTAAGGGAGGAACTCACTGGTCAACTGAGGTTTGAACCAGAAGAGATCCTATAGCTATCAATAAGAAAACATTTGGCCTTCGTTGAGGCCATAGAACATTAGAATTTAGGGAAAAAACAAGGTATGGTACAAAGGCTTCATGACCAAGTTCCCAGAGACTAACGAGTCTCGGCTGACGTTAGAAGAATAAGAAGTCTATTGTGGTGTTGCATTTTAAAAAAATTCAGCGGTTCTCTAGGTCCACCGGCTCTTTTATTTTTCATGGTTCTTATAAGTTAAGTAGGTCATCTCCTACGTTTATGTATGATCCACTGATGCAGTGTGCTGCTTTGTAGCTTCTATCAATCTTATTGTATGTCACAAAAATAATTATTAATATTATTACAGTTGAGTCCGCGAGTCTTTACCCGTGCGTCATTAATACCTGGCGAGATAAAACACATATGTACTTTTTATCTATTGTCTTTTTCATGAGCATTTTTCAGTGCATAAAACAAATGATAGGAAAAAGGGTAAGTCCGTGATAATACACATTTATGACATTTATTCTAACATGACATTTTAGTTAAATCTGACAGTTGTCACATTTTATTTTCAATTTGGAATAAAAACAAATCAAATGTGTTTCTTGCATTTATAAAATGGTATTTTCTTTGATTTGTATAGTCTTATAAATTATACAGATTATATTTGTTCTATTAGTATCTAATTAAAAAAATTCTTTTTTTATTATGGCGCCATCTATCGACAACGAGAATATCTAGAATAAATGTTGTAAATGTATGTAATCACGGACGTGTTTTTTTTTGTCACATACAATTTAATGCGTTAGAAAGAAATCGAAAAACTGTGACGCACTGAAAGATGATCATGAGAAAAAGAATAGCATCATTCTCTTCCACGCATGAAACTCATGACAAACCAGCTGCCGTTTGTTATTAAGTAAAAACACATGTTATTTTTATGAACCATCTAGACTCAGTGCATTGAAAAGAGATAGGTACAAATAAGACGATTCGGTATGTTTTCATATTTTAAGCACAATTTGTTTGACGTTTCTGCTTTGTTTACTTTTGTGGCTGTCAGTCAGTTGAATTTTTTGCGGCTTTTGTAGAATTTTTGCATTTTGAAGTCTCTTTATATTACACAAACAGTTGTTTTCACAACTAATTTTATATTGGGCTTTGAAATTTTAAGGTAAATAATTATATTTTAACAATTAATATTTAAAACATGCAAAGCTAACGTCATTCACACAGTAAAGAAATGATTGTTTTTAGATTTCCGTCAAAGTGAGTAAAATAACAAAAATAAAATGTTATTGAATTTTTTTATAAATTGTTTATTTATTTATTAATCAATAATAATAAAAGAATTTATTAAGCTACTTCAAATGCAGCTGTAATTCTGCACAAAAATTTTGAAGCAAAACTTACATTTGACATTCTATATATTTGATAACGTCAAATTTTATAATAACCCCCTCTGTGGCTCAGTGGTAAAAGCACCTAACCTTTGGATCGAAAGTTCCGAATGGTAGTGAGTTCGAATCTCACCAGGGTCAGGAATAAATTAATAAATGAAAATAGTTTGTGTCTTTGTGGGATCGGTACTCACCGGAGGGACCGCAGACGTTCGGATACAATTAGCGTCTCTTTGCAAAGACAATGACGTCGACTTTGCAAAGTAACAAGACACTTACTCAACACACACACACTACACATTACACCTGACTTAGTGATAAGTTATACAATTACGTGGCTTAAGGTTCCAGTTCTAAACCAAGGCCAGAATCAGAGAAAAAAAAAATTATAATAAACCCCGTAATCGGAACAGTAGCCACTTTCTGTCAGTTGTTGTTGCGTGAAATAGATTTCCGACTTATTTCGTATGCTTTAAATGATGACGTACTGGTAAAGACTCGCGGACTCAACTGTATTATTATTTGTGCTAAATTTGCACATTTGAGAACATGCGCAAATACTAACGTTTAAGGAAACACAGATTGAGTGATTGTTTTAAAAATGCTACAATTCTAAATATACTTAAGTTAAAGGGGGAGAATATATGGATTTTTTTTAGAAAAGGTATCGATAATCAACAAAAACTGGTCTTCCGATATCGCTGCGGATATATGCAGTAAAACAATTTTAAAGTTGGTCAGTCCATCGGAGCGGCAGATATAGCTCACGCCATAACTTTAGTTTTCATTTATTTTTACGATCTTACAATCCAGATATCCACTCAGCTCTAGGTAAATATCTACATCCAACGTGAATCTGATACATATAGGACTTTTTTCGACACATAGATTTTTATATAATACTTTTTATGGACGACTGCTTCTTTTGTGAAGCTATTCCGGAAAAATGAATGAATGCGGATATAATTTATTGAGTTTCGATAGATTAGAAATATTGCGTTCACTACGATGAGTTTTATAACGTAATAAAGATAGGATTGTACAGAGGTATTCATTAAAAATTTAGCACCATTTTGAAAACTGGAAGAAAAATGACGAATTTTAAAACTGGCAAATGCATGGTAATAGTGGCTTTATTAATTATAAAGAAACTAGTGTGTTTTTAAAGTAAATATCAATGAAATAAATATGGATATTTTTCTCTGTAGACAATATATAGGGTGTTTGGTAAAGAATTTGCCATAGCTTAACCTTAGATTCCTGAGCTTAAAATAGGTCGATTTAAGCTAACTTACCTTAGTACAAAAGTTGATAATAACCGAAATACAGGGTGTCAAAGTTAAACTTTTATTTTATTTATTGTACAATCTGCTAAAAGTGGTGCTGGTATTGTACAATCTACTAAATTATGTTAAACAAATGTTTCTGGCTACTACCAGAGGCGTACAACGGGGGAACGTGAATGGTTGACCCATCCCAAATTCTACGCCACTGCTGGAATTGCCATTTTAGTTAAATTTTTTGATTCTCCAATTAGACCAGGGCGCATCTGTAAAAATATTAGTACATTTGGACGTTGAGAGGTGACTCAAATTTTTTTGCAGAAAATGCTTGAAAATAACTCAAATAATAATATTTGAGTTATACTCTCTCTCAAAAAGGTCCGGAACATTGTTTAAATAATCAAAATATCAAAAAATGAAGTAAAATTCGATTTTTTCTTTCGTTTTTATATTATAACTTTAAAAGTGTTCATTTCCGAGAAAAGTTGTACTGACATGAAAGTTGACTAATTAAATTTACTACAATATAACATTGGTTAAAAATTTAAAAAATAGTCACCCTTGCTGCAAAATAGCAATCATTGCGAAAAATCCATTCAAAAACAAGTATTCATAAGGGGTAATCATACGTAAACATAAGGGGTAGAGGGGGCTCCTTAGCTGTGGTGAAAGCAACCTTTCTAAAAGAAGGAACTCTGAAATCAAACCCTGGTCCTCCAAGGTGGGGGTTAAGGCATCGGGCTAACTCCTCGGTACTTGTAAAAAAAATGACTGAAGTGGGGTAGAGAGGACTCCTTAGCTGTGGAGAAAGCAACCTCTCTAAGAGAAGGAACTCTGAAATCAAACCCTGGTCCTCCAAGTTGGGGGTTAAGGCATCGGGCTAACTCCTCGATACTTGTAAAAACAAGCAAATGTTAAACGACCCAATAATCAGACTCGGATGAATGGACGGATCACTCGGCAACGAAAAAAGCGACGAAAAAGGACTATGAATTTTGGAACATGGAACGTTCAAAGCCTCTCAAATAAAATGGATGAAGTTATATTAGAGCTAAAATACATGAAAATGGACATCGCAGTGGTGACAGAAACTAAGAGGAAAGGCCAAGGATCACAGAAATTGGGCTACTATGATCATTTTTATAGTGGAGTTCCAAAACACATAAGAGCTCAACAAGGAATATCGATCTTCATACGCAGAACATTAAGAAAGCACATAACATCGTGGGAAGGAATAAATGAAAGAATGATAAAGGTCGACATGAACATATATGGCTATAGAATAACTATTTTGGGAGTATATGGTGTAAACGAGGACGCACTGGTAGCTAACAAAGATGAGTTCTATGAACAGCTCAACGATGAAATCGTCAAAATAGGAAATGCCAGAGAAATTATATTATTAGGAGACCAAAATGGCAGAACAGGCAATAAAAAACAGGATGACGTAGTAGGCAGATACGGCGAGGAAGTACTCAACAATAATGGAACAAGAATAATTAACATCTGTAAACAGAACAATTTAAGAATTATGAACGGCTTCTTCCAGCATAGATGCATTCATAAATATACTCGGACTCAACCTACTATGAACCAGAAAAGTATAATTGATTATCTTTTGATAAAACAACGGAGTCGAATGAAAATTAACGATGTAAGGGTTTATAGAGGAGCAACATGCGGCAGTGACCATCATCTTCTAAAAGCGGAAGTACTGTTCCCCGGAATGAAATCTCAAAAAAATCTAAATCCACGAGAACAAGGAGGAAACAAATTGGCACCAAAAAAGAAATACAACCTAGAAAGCTTACAACAAACAAGCATAAGAACGTTATACGAAAAGCGACTGGACGAGAAACTGAAAGGACAATATACATTCATAAATACGGAACATCTTCATACACATATAACACAATGTATACACGAAGCTGCATATGAGGCATTGGGGGAGTACAAAGACAACATAAGAAATAAACCATACTGGTGGGACTTAGAAATAGCCACCGAAATAGACGATAAGAGAGAAAAGTACCGGAAATATATGAGTACACAGAAAGATTCCGATAAGGTTTTATACAAAGAAGCACAAGCAAGAGTGCGGAAAAAAATCACACAGAAGAAAAACGAAACGTGGACAAACAAATGCAATCAACTTAACGCCTATATAGGGGGGACAAGAAACACAGAGAGCTGGAAATTCCTTAAAACGTTGAGAACAGATACCAAAAGGGATATAATAACACCGATTACTCTGGAAAAGTGGGATGGCTATTTCAAGCAGTTACTAGTAGAAAATAGAGAATATTTTATTAAAAACGAAGATCACGAAAGTTTCAATGTAATTGTCAGTGGCTCACCGATTCGGTTAAGACTGGAAGAAGTACGAAATGCATGTAAATCCCTAAAAAATAGAAAAGCGTCAGGGCCTGGCGACATAGCACCATAACTGCTCAAATACGGTAGCAGCTCCCTGTATGAATACCTAAGAGATCTATTTAATAGATGTATGAATGGCGAAGTCATACCAAAAGAATGGCAATTGTCTGTAATTTCTACAATACGCAAGAAAGGCAGTAAAAATATATGCGATAATTGCCGGGGAATATCTGTCACAAGCACCATCAGCAGAGTTTACGGAAAAATTATCAAAAATAAAATAGAAGAAGAATACAAGGACTTAGAGGCCGAAGAGCAAGCCGGTTTCCGCGCTGGCAGGTCCACCACTGACCACCTATATTGTGTAACAAAGTTAATAGACAAACAAATAGCCTACAATCAAGAACTGCATTTAGTGTATATAGACTTAAAAAAAGCATACGATGTACCACAAAGTAAACTTTGGGAAGCCCTCGAAAAAACTAACATCAGTCTGAACCTCATTAAAGCTGTAAAAAATCTATACCAACATAATATAGCAAAAGTTAAGCTAGGCAAGGAAATCTCGTCAGGATTTGAAGTGAATAAGGGTCTTAAACAGGGCTGCTGTCTATCGCCGACACTATTTAAAATATATTTAGAGCAAGTTTTGAAATCCTGGAAAAGGAAATGTAAGAATATGGGTATACCGCTAAATGATGATAACATGCTATACACTCTATGTTTTGCGGATGATCAGATTCTTATGGCCCAGGATTATCACGATATTGAATATATGACCCGAAAAATCATAGAAGAGTACCGGAACTGGGGTTTAGAAGTGAATACCAAGAAAACGGAATATATGTGCGTTGGAGGTATACAGCAGGATCTAGCGTTGGAAAATGAAATAACTATTAATCACTGTCAGGAATATAAATACTTGGGTCTTACAATTACACAAGATGGAACGTTGGACAAGAATATCCAAGAAAGGTGCACACAAGGAAGGAAAGCTATCGCATTATTGAACAAAATCCTATGGGACCAAAGTATCTCCAAAGAAAATAAACGTAACATCTATAACAGCATTGTTAAGAGCATTATAACATACAGCAGCGAAGTTTGGCCACTTAAAGAAAAATCCGAAAATATGCTCAGAACAACTGAAATGGACTTCTGGAGAAGATCTGCTGGTATATCAAGAATACAAAAAATCAGAAATACAAGAATATTGGAGATAATGGAAGTAAAGCATACAATAATGGACGATATAAAAACAAAGCAACTAAGATGGTTTGGCCACGTACAACGTATGGAAGAAGACAGATTACCCAAGCAAGTGCTACAATGGTCACCAAAAGGACGGCGGAAGAGAGGAAGACCTAGGAAAAGCTGGATAGAAGGAATCCATAGGGAAATCGGAGAAAGAGGCTTGAACGAAGACATGTGCTACGATCGAGAGCAATGGCGATTGGGAATCGGAAGACGTCGTAGAACGTTATGAACCGATTATATATATATATATATATATATATATATATATATATATATATATATACGTCTTCATATCAAGGCGAGATCCGACTAAATCGAGGACAACCCGAGATCCACCAATAGGAAATTAATTATTGGAGTATATTGTTCATAAGTATCTTTATAATTAACATATTAATCATGGCACACTTAGAGGGGAAAAGATATTTGTACTTAAATTTTTCTGATAAATTTACAGCGAAACGAGATCCGTCGCTGAAAAGTAAAGGGGAGGACTTATATACGAAATTTTAGATATTTACCGTTCAACGCGAGATCACACACTGATGCCAGCTCTAAAGAGTATTAGTCGAGCGGTTGGAGCTCGTGTTGTATTGTATATTTCCCACGATATAAAGATATATAATGGGCGTAACTTTTAAGTATCGCTTCTTTTGTGTCTTTAAAGTCTACGATTGACCTTTCAGAAAGTCCCTTAGTTTTATTACATACATAAGGGTGTGAAAAAAGAAAAAGAATACTTGACAAATAATAACCATTTAATAATGATAATTATTTGCAATACAATATTTTAAAACTATACATTAATATTCTTAAAAAAACACTTACTACGAAACCAAAATGTAATTATTATATTCTTAAATAATACAAATTGTTACAAAATAATTATTTAAATGATTGCTTGTTTTAAAGATACATTACAAGAAAGTAAAATTTTTTATAAATATTATTAAAGTTTAAAAAATAAAATAACTCAATATGTAATTATTATTTGATAGTTAAAAAATGATTTTAAGTAAAATTATTTAAAAGATAAAAAGAAACACACATAATTTTCAGGGTCAACTCCTAATTGCATGAAAATTTGGATTTAGATTCTACCCATCCCCCACTTCAAAGTTGAATTTGTGCCGTTGATTGCTTTTACTTGGAGGGTGAAAAAATATACGTTTAAAATAAGTCCGGAAACAGATCTGACTAAGTTTAAGCAACTTTTGTTCTATAGAGTTTTTTTAACTTAGGTACTAGGTTAATTTAGTAGTAGGTACTAGAGTCACTTGCGACTAAAAATATTTACTTTTCAACAAAAAAAAACACAAATACTCAAAAAGTAAGTATTATATCGAAAAATATTCTTGGAAAAAATGTAGCATATAAAAAAAACGAAAAAATGGTATATTCTTAGTCTATAGAACCAGTAAAAGTAAATTTGTAGCTCATAAAAAAGACGATCTTATTCTTCAAATTCCAAATCAAATATTTTAACGTGATACATAGTACCAAAAAATGAAGCTCTTTTCGGGGAAAACCCATTAAAATTTTTTTAAAGTGTTAACAAAAAGCTTTATTTTATTTTATAAAAGTTATATACGGGTAGGAGAGACAACGGAACGAATTTTCGAACGTTTAAACAGACGACATCCCAGATTTACCAATTTCTGGACAATTGATCCAAAGGCTGGATTCTAACAACGAAACAGTTGTGGATTTTCAAGTTTTCAATGAGAGTTAGAATGAAAAAACATTAGTGACCTCGAGTATGATGGTTTGGAGAATTTGGCTGGTTATATCTGCCATAAATTGAAGGACTCCAGTATTCAATCCGAAGATGTTTCAACGTACACGTGGGTTGATCATTTGAGTAAGTGTGGTTTATGTAAACCATCAGACACTCTCTTGTCATATATTAAGTAACTGGAGACAATTTTTCCTTCCACATGAATGGTGATTCCATTTTGGTAACTAAAAATTATTTAGAAAACCTTATGTCCAAAAGTGTAACTGTAGACTGTTCTAACAAAGCGAACAAGTTATTTTTTAGGTCTCGGATGTACTTCCGAATTAAAGAATTAAACAAGTCTCTTAACAACCTGACATTGCGTAAAAGAAAAATTATGAAAACTGCTACATAGTTGCTGTATGTACGTCTATTTCACATGCACAAAATTTAAATAAAGTGCATGGCATGAAAACTGTAAAACTTATTTTTGTCTTTTCCAAGCCTCTTACTTAAATCTGATGAATACATTATTTAAAAAGTAAAAAATTTTGTTTTTTTATCAATCCATTAAATTTATGGTTTTATTTTGGGGCTTTTCTTCCCCTTGGTAAAAATTATATTTACTAATATGTAGGCCACTAATCAATTTTTGCCAACTAACGAAATATAATAATTTTAGTAGATATCGATTATATGAATATTTTTATTTTCCGGATACCAATATAATCAAGAAACTGGGAACTTTACAAATAACTGAAAATCAATTTAAATAAAAGTAAATAGTTTAATAATTTTCCTCTAAACTATAAAAATCACTTAGTTTCTTTTAGTCATAATTCATTCATTTGTATTATTCTCAAATTTCATTCGCGTTCGTATTACGAACGCATAGACGGGACTATGCTTTACTCTGTTGTTAACGTCATGCGCCAATCGGACGAGCTTACGTAACTAGAATATCAGGGTGTGCATATTTCCGGGTCCCGGTGAATTCGTATCTATTTTAATCCCCATCCTAATTACAGACCAACTGGCAACTCTGGTGCGCAGGTAATTGTTAAATAACGCATTAACTACCGGTGAATTGGTAACTCTCATTTTTTAAGTATTGTTGATAATCTAATATCGGTATTCCAGGTATTTAGCGCTGCACTCCTAGAAAATGGAAAAAATGTCACAGGAAGTGAAACCGATGATGAAACGAAACGCAAAAGAGAAAACTTGGATGATTGTTTTAATAGAAGTAAAATTAAAAAACGGTCACCAAGCAAAGCAGGCAACGAAAACAAGGAAGACATGGAAAATGTTATGATTACAATAATGAAAGAGCTAATGAATAAAAACGATGAAATGCTTCAGGAAATAAATCAAATAAGGAAAGAATAACAACAAACCAATAAAGAGTTAATGGGTGTAAAAGCAGAGAAACAAAAACTAAAAAAAGAAGTAAAACAGCTACATGAATGAATGGAGCAACTGGAGAAATTTAGCAAAAAGAAAAGCTTGATCGTAACTGGGTTGAAAGTAGAAACAAATGATTATAAGAAATTAAAAGAAGAAATGGAAAATTTCAGAGCCCAAGAGTTGCAAATACAAATAAAACTAAGAAGTGCAAAAAAAATAGGAGAAACAGTATGCGCAATAGAAATAGAAGCCCTCACGGATAAAATGGAAATCCTAAACAAGAAACGTAAACTAAAACAGCATAAATATCGTATCTATATAATATTAGGGGAGCCCAAGCGGGGATTTTTGCAGTTACTCGAGCGCGTCAGATTATCATATGGGGAGAAACGTGGTACCCTGCAGATGTACCTCTGCCATATATTGGCTCTTAACACAGGGAAGTTCGTTTAGGGGGGCCCGAAAAAAAAAAATCAATCCTTAAAAATACTCGAAATTGTCAGATTAAGATAAGGTAAGTTAAGTACATGCAAAACAGTATATATTTAAAAAATCTGACGATTTGAGCAGGGCGTAAGGGAATTGGTGAGTCACAAAGTTTCACAAGAAAAAGGCGAATATTTCGCGAAATAAACGTCAGATCGAAAAACTAAAAACTACACGTTCAATATTTTTCAAAAATCTATCGATAGATACCAAACACGACCCCTCGCAGAGAGGGGTGGGGGGTAAATTTTAAATTTTAAATACAAATCCCGCGATATTTAGTAAAATAAACATCAGATCGAAAAACTGCAAAATACACTTATTTAATATTTTTGAAAAATATATCGAATGGTACCAAACGCGACCCCCACGGAGGTGGGGTGGGGGGTTACCTTAAAATCTTAAATGGGAGCCCCCATTTTTTATTGCAGATTTGAATTCTCTGCATAAAAATAAGCAACTTTTATTCGAACTATTTTTTCGAATTATGGATAGATGGCGCTATATTAAAAAAAAACGATTAATGGAAATGGAAAATTAAATTAAAAAATGGCAAGCGCCCGCTAAAATGGAAAATTTTACTTAACTTTTTTTGGTTTTAGGACCTAATAATCACAACCCAATAGGTCCCCAAAGCGCTCGAGTGACTGCACATTTAGCATACTTTGCTCCCCTACCATAAACAACGATTGGATATCGAAAGAAAAAGAAATACAAAAGGAAATAACTAAAATAGCAAAGGACGAAAGAAGCAAAGGTAAGCAAACGAAAATCGGCTACAAGAAATTAATAGTGAATGGCAAAATCTAGATATGGGACGAAGAGAGAGAACAGCTGATAGAAAATTCAAAAAACTAATAAACGAAGAACAGCGGCTGAAATATGATATTGACATGGCAAAAAAAGACTCGGAAATGCAAACGGTTAACGAAAACAAAATAACGCACACAAAATAAAGAAAGAATCTCAATAAGAAGAAAAGAACAAAACCCATTAGAATGGGCTCTTGGAATATTAGAACCATGCTGGCATCAGGTAAGATGCAAGAAATAGCTCTTGAAATGAAAAAATACCAACTAGAAATCCTAGCCGTACAGGAAATACGATGGAAGAAAGAAGGAAAAATTGAGAAGAAAAACTTTAGCATGTATTATTCGGGAGAAAACAAACAGGGAACGAATGGTACGGCATTTATGGTGAACAAAAAAATGAGGGAAAAACTGATACAATTCAAAGCAGTTAATGAAAGGATATCTTACATAAGAAAATAAACAAGCCCACATCTCGATAGTCAATTGCTATGCACCCACCGAAGAAGCAAACCAAGAAGATAAAACAGAATTCTAAGACATCCTGGAAGAAACCTGTGAAAATATTCCGAGGAATGACATATTAATAATATTGGGTGATTTCAATGCAAAGATCGGAAAGGAGGACTATAATCGTAATGTAGCTGGCAAAGAAACCATTCATGAAACTACGAATGATAATGGAGGAGAAATCTGCAACCTAGCAGCAGCAACAAATACATATATAGTTAGTACTGGGCATAAACATAAAAAAGAAAACAAAATAACATGTATGATACCAGGAAGAATGGATGGAAACCAAATAAATCATACTCTAATTTCGAAAAAGTGGACACAAATAGTACAAGACGTAAGGTCATATAGAGTGGCAAATGGAGGCACTGACCACATATTGTTGATAGCAAAACTTAAGATGAAAATAATCAAAGCAAATAATCATAAGAAAGGAAAAAGGAGGAAATGGAATATAGCCAATCTGAAAACGCAAGAAACAAAGCAACAATATACAGAACAACTGGAACAGAAATTGGGTCAGTACGAGCACAAAGAAATAGAAGTAGAATGGAAAAACATAAAGAACAGCATAATAGAGACAGCAGAACAAATAATAGGATTCCAAAAAAACAAAGAATCGAAAGAATGGTTTGATGAGGAATATCACCAAAAAAGTCAACTGAAGCACCTCGCAAGAAACAAATGGCTACAAAGTGCCGAACAGGAACAACTGGACCAATATAGAAAAGAAAAACAAGAAGCATTGAAACTCTATAGAAGAAAGAAGAACACATAAATCTCTGAACAAATGCAAGAATTAGAAACGAATAATAAAGACAACAAGAAATTGTTCGAATAGATACAACAACAACACAGTACCAAAAAATCTGTCACAAAAATAAACAAAAAAGATTGGGAAAAACATTTCACGGACCTATACAAAAACGACAATAAGGCATATTCAGAGGATGAGGATATAAGAGATAACAGAGATGAAGAGGAAGTCGCACCTACTTATTAGGAATTCATGGAGGTATTAAAACAACTAAAAGTAAACAAAACGCCAGGGCCAGATGAAATCAACAACGAACTGATCATCAACGGCGGAGAGGAGCTAACGAAGCGAATGCACAAGTTAATGGTTACAATTTGGAAGGACGAAAGCATGCCCATAGAATGGAAAAACGGACACATCGCACCAATCTTTAAGAAAGAAGATCCAACTAAGTGCTGCAACTACAGACCAATTACGCTACTAAATACAACGTATAAGATATTGACCACAATTATAAGAAACCGACTAAATCAATACACAGAAAAAATTATAGGACCATATCAACAGGGTTTTAGAACAATAGATCAAAGGAAGATCAACAATAGATGCAATACAGCAAAAGTTAAAACAAATGAGGGCGATACAAATGACATCAAAATAGAACTTGAAGTAAGACAAGGAGACAGTCTGTCAACGACAAACGACACTATTTAATATCGCTCTAGAAGGAGTAATTAGGGACACAGGGCTGAAAAAGACAATTATTCAAAGCTCAACACAGATCATAGGATATGCAGATGAACTGGGACTGGTAGCACGAGATAAAAAAAGACTAGAAGAGGCACTTTTAACCCTGGTAAGAGAAGCAAAGACGAGAGGACTAATAATCAATCAGAATAAAACAAAATTTCTTATAAGCACACGAGACAATGTAAACAGAATAGCAGAAATAAAGATAGGTGAAAATACATTCCAGAGAGTAGATTGCTTCAAATACCTGGGGGTGATGGTGGACGGCAAAAACGGAAGGAGTATAGAGATAAACGACAGAATTAAAGCAGGTAATAGAGTATATTGGAAATATCACCAACTACTCAAGGACAAAACCTGAGCAAAAAAAACAAAATCAAAAATATACACAGCAGCAATCAGATCAGTGATAGCCTATGGAGCAGAAGTAATGTGCCTTACGAAAAAAGACGAAGAAAAGTTAAAAATAATTGAGAGAAAAATTATAAGGATACATGGCCCAGTAAAGACAGAAACAGGGGAATATTGAAAGCTGATGAACCATGAAATAATAAATATAAATAAAGGAGAAGATATAGTAAAATTCATTAAAGCACAAAGCCTCAGATGGTTTGGGCACACACAAAGAAGAGGGGTAAAAGAACTGATCAGGAAGATAATGAACTGGAAACCAGTAAAAAATAGACCAAGAGGAAGACCAAAAATTAGATGGGAAGATCAACTGCTAGACGATATCAAAGATGGAAATTGCAAACTGGAGAGAAAAGATTCAGGACCGGAGAGAGTGGAAGAAGATAGTAGAGAGGGCAAAAAAACATCACAACCTATGAACTAAGACCTAAAGGAAAAGCGGACTAATTTACCGCGTGAAATGGATTAAAAGAGCTCATATTTGAGCGAGAAAAAAACATCACAACCTATGAACTAAGACCTAAAGGAAAAGCGGACTAATTTACCGCGTGAAATGGATTAAAAGAGCTCATATTTGAGCGAACTATACTCTAACAAGAGTGAACTGTCCATATAATAATTCCAGGTATGTACCTGTATAAATTACCCTCCTTGAAGTTGGTGTAAAAGGTATTCACCATTTATGTCTTGTCTTTTGGAAGGATTACTAGAGAAAATCCAAATAAATTTTGAAAAAATGGCTGAAATCGCTGAAATTCTTGTAACAGATTCCGTAATGAGTGTACATGGGTGGTAAATTATTTTAAATTTCACTTAAAGAAAGTGCTAAAAAGTCTAAAACATTTATGGTACTGTTCTGCATCTGGTTTCCAGGCAACCTGTTATACCGACGGTTAGTTTTTTTAATATTTTGAGTAGTAACTATGTTGGTTATCAACAATTTGATGTCAAAAATGCACATTTTGCCATTTTTTGTCTACCAGTAAGAAGAAAAACATTCAAAACAAAATTTAAGATAACCGCATTATAGAGCATGTAAAACAATTTAAACAAGGTTTTATAAATTTCGCTATACTTAATTGTTGCTTATAAAACTATAAATTAAGTCAGTTTAACGTTAATATAACTTATGTAAAAAATACAACTTATATCTCGATATTACGTGAAATAGCTCAAAGAAATGAGTAAAAATACACGGTTTTTATGACACTCAGTGTAACTACGTAACAATTGTTTTAGTTTCTCTATGGACGTAATAACAAAATTTATGTAAATCTGACCAATCTTTTCTCAATTTAACTATTTATTGACAATTTAAATGAAAAATAGCCGATTTTAAGAATTTTCGTCTATAAGTTACAATGTTTTACCAAAAAAACTGAAAAAAGAACCGATTAGTTTATTGAAATAGCCTTAAAATGAGTTGAAGTAAAATAGAATTGGAGCTTTGTTTATCAATAAACATTAACTATTCAAATTTATTTCTTACGTTTTAAGCTAACTACCTGAGGTACCCCTAAACCCTAAAAATGTCATCAAAACGACGATTTTGAAGCTCTTTCGACTGGATTAAAGAAGCTATTATCGATTCAAACAAAAGTTGTGTATTTTTAATTCTAAATTTCAACTATTTAATTAAAAATAAAGTGTTTCAGTTGAAAATTCAAAGTTGCTACACCCACCGCTTTCGCAGGCAGAATAAGAACCCTGCTATTGCATAAGTATATAGATTTTGAAAAACCATTCAAAAAGCATTCCAAAGTTTTTTCGATATGCCTTCTAGTTCTCGAGATATTTGACAATCGCCTTTCTGGACAGAGCCCTTAAATAATGTAAACATTCTTATTCAAGCTAGACATAAGCCGAGTGAGAGAGCTGACCGTGAAATTCATTTGCGATGTTTCCAAATTTACCGGATCTCGGATTGTCTGCAAAATATATATTTACCATATACACAACGGATCGCGCGCGCTGCCCTCTACAGCGGATTTAGTGGAACCACTGCAATATAAAATTCACCAAAAGGGGTGCAAAATGAGGTCCAGACAAAAATCGATTTCCTTGTACCCTAACCATTGTTACATCGAGATGTCACTATATACACGTGAATACAAGGTGAGATCCAAAATCGGATCTCGGCTTGCAAAACGGATCTCATCTTGTATAGCTTATGATACAAACGGATCTCGCCTTGATATGAAGACATATATATATATATATATATATATATATATATATATATATATATATATATATATATATATATATATAAAAACAAGTATTCGCATTTTACGTTTTTCAACCATTCATGCTACACTTAGGACCTTCATATTTTACCCAGAAAAACTTTATGATATAGTAAAACAACACTGTAAATTTCATTACGATCGGTTCAAGAAATTTTGCAAAATAAATTTTGCAATCCAGCTTTCACAAAAAAAATTCATTTTTTCAAAATGTTACAGGACTGAAAATAAAGCAGATAGCAAGTTGATATTTTTTTTTGCGTATACGCTGTGAGCTCGTAGGTAGAGGGTATAATTACAAATTCGCGAGCGCCAGTAGTGACAAGTTTGTAAACCTTTACTGGAAATTTGCTTTTTGACGTTCTGCATTAAGAGTTGCATATTATAGGTTTCTCATGTCTCACGAAATGTCTCACGAAAGTTGTTGTATTAAAGAGTGTCGAAATATTGGTTACAATAATAACTGTGTGTTCTACAACTTTCCTGTCGCTAAGCATAAGGTGATTCAACGACAAAAATGGATTGATGCAATTAGAAAAAAGTAAGTAAACACAATTTTAATTTTAAAACGGTAGAAAAATTTGAGCTAAAGGATCAGTTAGCACACTCTCGAATTTTGACGGTTTCAATTTTACAATCCAATCCTGAAACAAAATTTGAATACGTGAAGATAACGACCAATCACAGCAAACGTAGGATGCCGTTAACTGTCATTCATAAGTTAATATTTAAGAAGTATTATACTATAATTATATTAAATTATTATACTTTTTTGCAGAATAAATTTTTTCTAATATTAGTTGTCAACATAAACGTCAAAACGATAAGCGAAATCTTAAAAATATTCATAATGAATAATAAATTCTGTACTTACTGCTATTAATTATCAATTACAAACCAATTACTTCTTTACGTTGTAAATATTACACGATAAGAATTTTATAATAAGTTTGAAATAACTATTATTTGCTTTTCTACTCTCCTCTTTAAAATTCCGGCCGAAATAGGAACACTAGTCAACCGTTAAATGGCGATAGCAGCCATACCAGCGAAACTCACAGAGTATAGGCAACACTTTTTTCTTTCCAGGAAATTTCCGGTAAAAGTTATACTAGTAATCCTGTAGGTAGGTGGCGATAGCAGCGAAGCTTGGAGCGGATAGAAGTGTAAAGTACCTTTCATTTGCAATATTAAAATCGATTAACTACCACGGCGTCAGAAATTTTTTTAAATAAACATTAATTATTGGTGCTACGCGCAGGATAGCGGATAGTTTGCTCTGATTGGGCATTCCAATGACCTTTGAAAATGATTGATACATTTTAATTTTTAATGCATTTCGATATAAATAAATAAATTTGTTTATTGCAAAATAAAAACACAGACTCTATCCTTTGAAATAACACTTTTTTGGCAAACACTTTTTTTGTTCATATATTTTAACTTAGAGAATAAAAGTTTATTATTTTTGAACATATGCAATTGTTTAAACAATATTTCACAAACAATAATAAAATTAGTTTGATTTTTGTGGAATTAAAATATTAAAATACAACAAAATATAAAGTAAAAAAATAATATCTTAGATAAATATTGGAAGAAATTTTGGTGGAAATCAACTTGTGTGAATCGAACACCGCTGTCCTGCGCGTAGCACCAAAAATAAATGGTTATTTAAAAAATTTCCTGACGCCGTTGTAATTAATCGATTTTATTTTTGCAAATTGCAAAAGAAAGGTACAGTGCACTTCTATAAGCAAAAAAAAATTCAAATTCAACTTGCTATCTGCTTTATTTTCAGTCCTGCAGTCCAACATTAAAAAAAAAATGATTTCTTTTTGCAAAAGCTGGATTGCAAAATTTATTTTGCAAAATCTGTTTAACCGATCTTAATGAAATTTACAGTGTTGTTTTACTATATCCTAAAGTTTTATTGGGTAAAATATATGGGTCCTAAATTTAATATTAATGGTTGAAAAACGTAAAATGTGAGTACTTGTTTTTTTTAAGTTATAATCAAAAAACGAAGAGAAAAATCTAATTTTTCCTTAATTTTTTGACATTTTGATTATTTAAACAATGTTCCGGACCATTTTGAGTGGGTGGATAACACAAATATTATTATTTGAGTTATTTTCAAGCAATTTCTGCAAAAAAAATTAAGTCACCTCTCAACGTCCACCTCAAAACAGATGCGCCCTGGACTAAGTACTTTCTATGTAAAAAACATACTCTTCATTCGTAACGATAAAGCCATTAGTTTTCGAGATATTTGAAGCTAAAAACGAAGGAGCATAATACATTAATCAAAATAAGTGTGCCTTTTCATTTTTAACTTCAAATATCTCGAAAACTAATCACTTTATCGTTACGAATGAAGAGTATATTATTTGTATAGAAAGTATTAAAGAATTTAAAAATTATGCTAAATAGCAGTTCCAGCAGTGGCGTAGAATTTTCGAAGGGTCAACCATTCACTTTCCCCTGTCGTACGCCTATGGTAGTAGCCAGAAACGATTATTTAACATAATTTATTAGGGTGTACAGTGCCTACAATTTCTGCCAAGTATCACACGGATATGTCAAATTATTTTAAAGTGTTCCTTTTTTTTTAAATAATTTATTCTTTATTTAAAACTTTAAGAACTATGTGTGCTCGGTACTATAAAACTATTTGACATATCCTTATGGTACTTGGCAGAAAGTGTAGGTACTGTACACCCTACTAAATTATGTTAAATACTCGTTTGTGGTTAATACCAGAGGCGTACGACAGGGGAAAGTGAATTTTTGACCCTTCGCAAATTCTACGCCACTGATGCAACTGCTATTTTAGCATAATTTTTAGATTCTCCAATACTTTTTGTGCAAATAATATACTCTTCATTCGTAGCGATAAAGTCATTAGTTTTCGAGATATTTGAAGTTAAATCTGAAAAGGCACACTTATTTTGATTAATGTATTATGCTCCTTCGTTTTTAGCTTCAAATATCTCGAAAAATAATGGCTTAATCGTTAAGAATGAAGAGCATATTTTTTACATAAAAATTATTGGAGAATCAAAAAATTGCACAAAAATGGCAATTCCGCCAGTGGCGTAGAATTTGGGAAGGGTCAACCATTCATGTTCCACCGTCGCACGCCTCTGGTAGTAGCCAGAAACGTTTGTTTAACATAATTTAGTAGATTGTATAATACCAGCCCCACTTACTAAATTTCGTGTTGTTGTCCCATGCCTGTCAGGAAATATTAAAAAAAATAAAATAAAAGTTTAACTTTGACACCCTGTATTTAGGTTATTATCAACTTTTGTACTAAGGTAACTTAGCCGAAATCGACCTATTTTAACCTCAAATCTAGTATAAGCTATGGCCCATACTTTACCAAACACCCTGCATACTAAGTAATATATAGAAATGTAAGAAAATGATTGTGTATAGATTGTGGAATCATAGACGCCGCAGAACACTGCATCCTTGCTTGCACGTTTTTCCAAAGAAAACAGAACAATCTAGCATCAAGGCTAGGAACGATAACGCCCAACAATATGATAAAAAAAAAAACGCTGCAAAACAAAGAATCATACGATGTTACTGTCGACCTAAGGCTACGGCTCCACGGGCGAGAAATTGACGCTAGCAGTAGCAGTAAAATGAACTTAAGGTTCCGCGGAACGGAATGGGAATAGCCGAACTGTACCGACTACAGGACTTGTGCGTAGTCGGTTCAGTTCGGCTATTCCCATTCCGTTCCGCGGAACCTTAAGTTCATTTTACTGCTACTGCTAGCGTCAATTTCTCGCCCGTTGAGCCGTAGCCTAATTCAAGAAAAACAAATTCAGGAACAAACAGGGACGAAAATAATAATGTGCGAATTAGAACCGGCAATTAGAAATGCAAAGACCGCAAAAGCTGTAGGCTCAGATCAGGTACCCACTGAGCTAATTAAATGCATTGACGAAGAGACACTGCATATACTTTTAGATCTGTTCAATTAGGTACCTATATACAACAGGTACTATTTCAAGATTGGTTGCTGTCCACGATTCACTACCAAAGTCAGTACATACGACAGAATGCTCCCAGTACAGGACAATTTCCTTAATAATTCACACATTTAAGATATTCCTCAAAATTATACTTGAAAGACTATGCAAAAGAATAGAAGATATATAATAGGTTGTTCCAACTCGGTACAAAACCGTTCTTGAATCGTTACGCGCATGCGTAATAACGAATAATTATGCGCAGTAACAAATTTTTCGTTACTGCGCGGTTCACGAACCGTTCAAGAACGGTTTTGTATCAAGTTGGAACAAACATGACACCCAGTTTGGATCCAGAGGATTCAAGAGACGAACTCTGTAGAACTGTAAAAATAAAAGTATGTGGATAATTTAGATATACGGGTTATTGTCAATCTGTACTGGAATCAAAAAACATAGCTTAGAATCAAAAATATCGAAACATTAACTATAGATATGAAAAGAGGTATAGACAGGGCTGCGTGCTATCCCCATTGTAATTCAATTTGCACAGCGAAGCTATCTTTAAAAAAGCAATATTAGAGGAAGAACAGGGTATATCAATAAACGGAAAAACCTTGAACAACAGAAGATTCGAAGACGCTGCTAATTTTGCAGACAATCTAGAAGCACTGTCACGATTAGTAAATAGATTACATCAATACATTAGATATAGACTACAAATAAATATTAAGAAGTCCAAGTTGATGATTATTTCTAAGCAACAAATAATGCATTTTTCGTTCCAAATCCTTTACGGAAATCAAACTGTGTGTCACTTAAGTATTCCTCGTATTCATTACAGATACGGACATGTATTACCTTAAGAAAAGTTTCCAATAAATAGCTAAAAAAATTGATGGTTCTATAATCAGCACAGGTTTATGCTATTGTCTTCTTAGATAGAGCTATGAAAAATGAATTGCAACTACCATTAGTTTAGAGGACCTACATAATGTGTCTAAATTTCCTTTTCTGGGAAACATAACGATTTTTGAATTCTAGCGACTTATTTTAGCGCTATATTTGAAGTCGATTCTGTAATTACAATCATAGCCTGTTACATATTATATCTCAATATGCCGTTAAACTGGTCGTGATCTAAGATGACCAAGTCATCTCTATGACCTGCATCATATACTGCATGTATGGGCCATTCCACGAACATACGCCTGTTTTGGATTACTTTGACAACGAATATTTTACTGTGCAACATAAGAAGTACGAAAGTAAATGACGCTAATAATTATTCCAATAAATTCCAATTCTTATTCCAATTTAATTTCCAAATTATTCCAATAATTCCTTCTTATTTTGCACAGTAAAATATTCGTTGTCGAAGTAATCCAAAACAGGCGTATGTTCGTGGAATAGGGTATATTTCTCGACGATGATGAGACAAGACAACAAGACTCCCTGTGTAGATAACCTGTGATTCCCTGTGCTAACAGTGTATTTCACTCTGCTATAACAGTGTACCAGTAACGTATCGTATTTCCTACAGCTTTATATTATAATACGTCGCACCTCTGCTCAAAGAGTGTCATAACTCAAAAATTTTAAAATCGGTTTTATTGCACCAAGAGTTTAACAAAACTATGAACTCCTAGCTCACAAAGTGTCGCGTCTATGGGTCCAGTATTTATCGTTAGATGACACTAGTGTCATTATACGATTATTCAAAATCAACGACGCACCGAACGCAAACAGTGTCACATATCGACTGGTGCAAAGTATTTGTCCATCTAAGATGTGTATAAAGCGTCGTTTGTCGAGTTAAGACAGTTTTTGTGATTACGTTATTCAAAACAATCTGCGTATGTGCTCAAGAAAAGTGACACATTTATCACTTACTTATCTTTATTTTTGCAGTATTTTGTGTTTAATGTTGCTACTTGTATTTAAAGTTACATCATTAAAAAGTATACTTTTTAACCAGATAATAATAATGATATTATATTCTGTGCTGCAAGTGTCATTTTTGATAAATAATATTTCGTGAATTTTTCGTTATTCTATCTGTAGATATAGTGTCACAGCTCAAAAAAAATTTTAACATTTTTAATATACCTACTTAATACACTATTTTATGGAGCTTCAAAAAGCATGGTAACTGAACAAAATACTTATTATTCTATAGTGGACTCACTGAAGGTGGATATGAGCTATTACCCCCGATTTCGTTGAACCTCCATCGATTTGCATGAAAGTTGGTGAGTGGTTAGAGGATATCTCAAGGAGCAAATGTGACATGGTGCCAACTTGCGCTTTTACCCTTGGGGTGGATGCCACCCCTTCTCGGGGGTGAAAATTATTTTATTAAAAATAACCCCATAATTCGATAGAGGGGCAAATTTCAAGAAAACTTTGTTCTATAAAGTTATTAAAATGAATCAAAACTTTTTGAGTTATTAAAGATCAAAGATTTTAATTTTTCTTGAGAAAAATGCATGTTTTAACCAATTTTTCAACAATAACTCAAAAAGTGTAAGTTTTTACAAAAAATAAATTATTATCAAAATTGAACCTAATAAAAAATGAAATAAATCCCTGACCAGAAATACATTTTAATGTTAACTAAAGGTGAGTTATAGGTAATTGAATGTATATTTTTTCGGCGAGTAAAAAACTCTAATTATTCAAGCTGAAATAACGGGAAATTGATGCATTTTATAACATAAAACTTTTAATACGTAACACAACTTTAAACATAACTTATAAAACATTTGTCGAAGTACATAAAAATATATATCAAATGAGCCCCCGAACAATTTATGCTCCAAAATTTTTTCAAAATTTATCTTTTAAACATTTTTCCAAAAAATGTTACTGTTTTTTTTAATAACTCCGTTCGTGTTTATGATACCAGGTTCATCTAAAAACTTTTTGAAAGTTAATTCCAAGTGCTATTTAAGCACGGTAAACCTAATCTTCTAAACCCCTTACTTTTTTAACAAATAAAAGGTTAAATGACCCCTGTTGCATGGTTCCCACAGCAAAATTTAAGATTTAAACGTTTCTATTTCAGTTATTTTTTTACCCTATAGAAATAGTAAAACACATAAAATATTTGGCACAGAAAAAACTAAAATTTGGTTTTATACAATTTTTACGTATAATTTTTTACGTATATTGATTATTTTTGGAGTTATTATCAAAAGAATATGAGAATTGCAATAATTTTAAAAATTGTGATTTTTTTAAATTATACCTTTTTTTGTCAAGAGTATGCATTCTAAGCCGGTCAAAATTATCGAAAATATTACTTATACTAATATAAAGAAGTTCTTGTAAGGATTACTATAAATTTTAATTTTTGTGGAAATGGCGTATGTTTTATTTTTCACTTTTTTCTAAAAAATTCGAAACGGTTCTTTTATTTTCATTATAACTCGCTTAATTTTTAAGCTATTACCTTGTTCTTATCTCATTTGATAGGTATTCCGAAGTACTTTGACAAATGTTTAGCAGGAATATTTTATACATTGCATCGTTTTCTTGTTATTTAAGCTTGTATACTTAGATTTGAGTACTCGTCGAAAAAAAATACACATTCAATTGCCAATAACTCACTTTGAACTAATATTAGTGTAGTTCTTTATGTAGAGAATGTATTCAATTTTTTATTTTCTTTAATTTCAGTAATAATAACTTTTCTATAAAAGCTTATAGTTTTTGATTTATGTGTGAAAAACCGATTTAAAACATGCATTCTTTTACGAAAAAATAAAATTTTTGGTCTTTAGTAACTCAAAAAGTGTTGATTTATTTTAATAACTTTATATAACAAATATTTCTTATAATTTGTTCCTCTATGGACTTATGGTATTATTTTTAATAAAATAATTTTCACCCCCGAGAAGGGGTGTCATCCACCCCCACGGTAAAAACGCAAGTTGGCATCATGTCACCTTTGTTCCTTGAAGTATCATCTAATTGCTCACCAATTTTCATGAAAATCGATGGAGGTTTAACAAAATCGGAGGTGAAAACCTTCAGTGACTGCACTACTAATTTTTATAGTTTTTGAATTAAACCCGAAAATGTTGTAGAGTTGGTGCAGAACCTCAGTTGGTGCAAAACCTCGTGAACCTTGAAAATGCGTATGTATAACCGAAATAAAATGAAGGCTAAAAATATACGACTATTTTATTTGCTGCCAATTGCGCGACAGGGTCCCATCTGCACCCTGATATTTTCAGTAATGTCGGATTCAATCGTTTCGTTCGTATATTGACGTCACCAAATGAATGAATTAGGTTCACGAGATTTTGTAACAGCAATACTTTGCATTTTTGACTTATGACACTCTTTGAGCGGAGGTGCGATGTGTAAACGCATATATGACCTAGGAAGATATCTACATAATACCCAAGAAATAAATTATTCAACCGGTATTATATAAAGTATACGATTTGAGTGATTTTATTATGTGTGCATACGTCTTTCACTGAACTGTTGAGATAAAATGTATATAGCTTCTATTACCGAATCGTTTAAACTTAGAGAAATAGAGAAAAGCCTCCAACAAATAATAATCTTAAGCTGAAATATACGTACACATATCCGCATTGGTTCGTTACACGTGACTAGTTGTTACCACAAAGCTTATTTACCGGCCAAACGTTGGCGAACCGAAGCTATTCCTCATGCTCAAAATATCTTATTTATTCCTCTACCGGATATAATCCGATCACAAGGTCTGTAACGATAGGACGACGATCGTGCTCTTATTTCACTTTGCGGAATTATTATGGTATACGTATTTGTACATTTGCTTTTTCTTGTTATTTTCTCGACGACTCGAAGACGGTTCATGTTTATTTCTTGATAAGGAGAAAATGGATGTAAGTATATTATAATACATATTTTATTGTTTCGTATATAAGGGGAATTTCTAAATCAAACAGTTTTTGCTATTACCAAATATTGATTTTTGTGAAGTAGGTATGTTAACTCTTAGAAACGATTCATTCTAGACTAATAATACTTTTTCAAAACATCGAGTAATTGAAACTTTTTATGCAATAACTGCTAGTTATCAGCGACTAATCCAGTTTAACGGCGAGTTTTATAGAAATGGCATATGTACTGATGTGATCTTGATTATTGATATGAGATAATATTCTTATATGTCATTTAATTTAATCAATGCATTAATAATAATCTAATTAATTTACCAGATCACATATCAATATGTTTTCAATCTCAGGGCGTTTTATAAAATTAATTACTTACTTACTTACGTGGCTTCTAAGTATTTCTCAATGGTTCCTAATCGGGATAGGAAAGAAAAGAGCAAAATAATACACACATATGGGTTACAATTATAATCAAAATATTGTTTATTTTATTTAAATGGCAATCACTGCTTAATATTTGCTATATCTTATTATTCTTAAACATAACATTTACACATGGGAATCTTATTTCCTTTTGGTTTCCAATTGAAAGTTTTTATTAGCATTTAACTATTATGATTTATTAGCAACAATTCTATTTAAGTTTGATGAAGCTTTTCTGATATTATTGATTATGTTCTTCAATTTTAAATGTGGTATTTAATACGAAAAACCCATACATTCATGTCCAAACAAATGAGACTGACCTTTTTCTGGTGAACTGAGAATGTCTTCACACAAGACCCGTTTCCTGCTATCCTTGGCTGCGATCAAAACCTCGTCCTGGCTTTCAGTAATGTTCTCCTTTGAAAACTAGCTCGTATAGCTCTCGTTCCTGCTTCTGTCGTGATGCTGTATTCTACCTTTTTCGAAACTGCAATCAGCTACCGGGACACTCTTGGCTCAAGGAGGTTCTTTTACTCTCAACCTGGCCTACCTCTCGTTCCACGATAGATACTCCACACTCACGGAACTACACCGGCTTTCTCCCTCTCCGTACACTACCGTCTACTACTGGACTTCACTTCTCGCAAGTCAAAACATTCTGATCTATCTTTGTCATTCATTCCCCTACTTTCTAAATATCCCTTCCAGATTCACAAATCAACCTTCCACCACCAACTCTCATTCGCAGTATTCCTCAAAACCAATTTTTAATCTTTCTAAATATGCTTAATGGATTTCAAAAAAAAATAGTTAATTCCCATTCTAAAATTACTTTCTACTATTTACAAATTTTAATGACCTATTATCTATTTCAACTGAGTCTTATTTAGCATAGGCTAATGATCGAACCTTCCGCGAACAACGATAATGACCTATTATCTATTTCGACTGAGTCTTATTTAGCATAGGCTAATGATCGAACCTTCCGCGAACAACGATAATGGTACGCGCCATTCACTTTGTTTATTCTAGGCGCATTGTCCCGAGTTTCGTAAGCTTCGTCTAATCACTTCTTAAAATTAAATATAACAATTTGTTGTATACAGGTTGTTCTAAATTTATATGCCCGTGGTTGAGAAAATTGAAAATATTTTATATTAAATTGAATTCTGCTTATAATTATCAAAATTTAATTTTCATATCAAATAGAAATATAACAGTACATACCTTCTATAATTGTGATTATACCCGATTAGAATTACATATTCCTTATTATCATCTTAACCCTTAAGTACTAAAATCTTAAATCAATGACGTAAACACTAACTAACCGCCTGACAGACGGGTTTATCATTTTACTGGTTATTTTTTTTTTTGTTAAATATTTTAATGCAAAAAATATTTCGATGACTTACTGAAAGTATTAATTATCTAAAAAACACAGTAATTGATCTAGTTTTTCTATATTTATTAAAATAAAAAACATTATAACAAGAATGGAAGGATTGTTTGTGTGTCTTTTTCTTCCTGAAAAAAGTGTGATAAAAATGAAACAAATTAAAGAATCTTGATAAAATAGTTGTTTTCCTAACAAGTGCAGAAAGTCATAATTTTCCGCACGCGACTGCAGTTTGCCGAAAGACACGAAGCGGGAGTTCGGCAAGCAATCGAGTGCGGAAAAGAGGCTTTCTGCAAGCGTTAGAAACAATATTTTTTATACGAGTCTTTAAAAAATGATCAAATTTTAATCAATTAATTTAATTAATATGAAAATACATACACAAATTAATTCTTTGACAAGGTTGTCAAAACCAAACTTTCAGAATAATTGGTTAGCATGACGACGATCTTGGTTTCCATAACGATGATTTAAAACCACTGTTATTGTCTACCGATTTGACTTTCGAATATTATGTCAAAATTATTTTATTTCATCGAATTCTGGCGTTAATTTCATTAAAACATGAACACAATAAGATATATTTGAAATAAATTAGTAAATAATATCTAAATATTAGTTTATTGCATGTATTATAATTACTTTAAGGCCATATTAACATATCTGAATTGACACGCGTGCGGAAAAGTAAAACGCGTGCGGAAAACTAACACGCGTGCGGAAAAGTAAAACTTTCTAAACTAAAACGCGTGCACGAAAGTAGACATTTTTGCACGCTCGTAGAAAAATTTAATATCGAGTTAAAAAAAGAGTAATAAACATTAAAATAAAAAAGTTTTTAAAAAATGTTAACACAAAAAAAACTGACAGGCACTAAAATTTGTACAGTGTAGCAATGGTAGTCAGTGGCAACATTTTCATCACAAATTGATCACACTTCGCTTATTATGTCGTCTTCTACCTCATCAAGTCATTTCAAAAGAGTTTCCTCGTAGTCTTTATCTCCTTATTTGAACTTTTTGACGAACTGGGGCACATTATGTTTAATGGCGAACTGGGTACAAACACTATTAACACTATTAACAAACACGTCTATTAGACGGAAATCACATTTTGAGTCTAAATATCTTTCGAGTAACAACTTGCCGCAAATTGCAGAATTCAATAATAACAACCCAACTAAAAAAGTCATAACGGGTGACTTTCAAAATTTTCTAGGAAGGGAAATACCCCACTTTCAACAAGCGATGCCGTCTGAGAGACGGTGTGTTGGTACTTAAAGGTTAATATTGAACTACATACTACATAAATATGTTAAAAATAAATACGGAGTCACATTGAATTTATTTAGATGAATCTCAGTTTGACGAGTCTATTGGATACGCCTCTTACTATCCAAGTATCGAACTTTCAACTCAAATGTATATTTGCACTGATGAGCGTATCGCAATCCTTCAAGAATTGAGGTAAATTAATACCCATCATAGAAGTAAGTTTATTATAGAAAAACAGATAGCAAAAATTCGCTGGATACAATAATACAAACTAAATTATCAAGCTTTTGGTCAGTAATGATTAAAACAGTTTTAAAAGCGGTCCAGTCATATCAAAATACATAAAGGTAAACAATTTGGTTTGGATTAAAGCTCATTAAAGAATGAACGGAAATGAAACGGTGGGTAGACTTGCAAAGGAACCTACTACAAGAGGGGAAAAGTTAGAAGAACAATTAATGGTAGGTGAGCCCAAGCGGTGATTTCTTCAGTTACTCGAGCGCGTCATATTATCATATGGGGAGAAACCTGGTGCCCTGTAGATGTACCTCTATCATATATTAGCTCTTAATACGAGTTCGTTAAGGGGGGCCCGAAAAAAAATCTATCCTTAAAAAAACTCGAAATTGTCAGATTAAGATAAGGTAAGTTAAGTACATGCAAAAGAGTGTATATTTTAAAAATCTGACGATTTGAGCCGGGCGTAAGGAAATGGGTGAGTCCCAAATTTTCACAAGAAATAAGCGAATATTTCGCGAAATGAATGACAGATCAAAAAACTAAAAAATATGTGCTCAATATTTTTTAAAAATCTATCGAATGATACCAAACACGAGAGACACGGGAAACACGAGAGAAACATCTACTTCCCACGGAGAGGGGCGGGGGAATCTACACGTAAATTTAATATTTTAAATACGAATCTCGCGATATTTCGCGAAATGAACATCACATCGTAAAACTGTCAAATACACTTATTTAATATTTTTGAAAAATCTATCAAATGGCACTAAACACGATCCCCCACGGGGGTGGGGTGGGGGGTTACTTTAATATCTTAAATAGAAGCCCCCATTTTTTATTGCAGATTTGGATTCCTTACGAAAAAATAAGTAACTTTTATTCGAAACATTTTTTCTAATTAAGCACAGATGGCGTTATAATCGGAAAAAACCATTGTTGGAAATGGAAAATTAAATTAAAAAATGGCAAGCGCCCACTAAAATGGAAAACTTTACTTAACTTTTTTTGGTTTTAGGACCTACTCTTCACAATCCAATAGGTCCCCATAACGCTCGAGTGACTGCACATTTAGCATACTTTGCTCCCCTACCATAATGCCAGTTACTGATCTACAACAGTGGTTTAACAAAAATATGGAGCAATAGCCACAGGATTAGGACCATAGACATAATAAGAATAGACCTGGTAAGGTATAGGCCGCTCTGTGCATCGAGGTATAACGTTAATACCAAGAACGTCATTTGTCAATATTCCCTTTGAGTAATCTAGCTATATTTGTCTCTCACATGCGCAGGATCGCTTGGTAAAAAGAGATAGATATACTACCGATCGACTGCCCGCGCGTTACGCTATTTTGCTTAGTATTCCTTGTCTATTCTCATTATATCTATGATTAGGACACATCATTGAAAGGTATAACTAATATGTATGCAACTTTCAGAAAACCGTTTTTTAACGTTATTAACAATACGCACTTAATTAAGACCTCAATTAGAGGAAGAAACAAACATGGTTTATACAGCCCACAAAAATAAAGTAGGGTTGGCCACTTCTCAAAACTGCACTTGCGGGTACATTAGAGCATGTGATTTTCGATTGTGCAAACTTCCAGATGCTAAAACGAAAGCTATACAAGAATCTACAAATAGCAGAAGTTACTCTCCCCATCCAATTTAAAGATCATTCTAGATACACGTAATATAAAACTCTACAAAATTGTGTACAACAATCTTAAAAATATGAAAATTAATATTTACAAAAATATAAAGAATGCAGAAAAAAATAAATAAATAAAAAAAATCAAACAAGAAATACATAGATTTAAAAAAATATTAATAAGAAAAAAGAAAGAAATATATTTTTTAAGCATCAAAGAAGGAATTCGGAAACGTTCGGAAGGTGTTGAATCTATGCCACTACTGTATGAAAAATTTCCTGATTCAGTTTTTTTTTTGCGGATTCCTCTTCAAATGTCTCCCTTAAGCAAAATCTGAAGGCTGCTGGGCGGAACTTTAGGCAAAAATTGTTTTGAAATTGTTGAAAATAATTGTTTAAACAAATTCCAACAATTTTTGGACCAAAAATTATTTTTTTAGGTTTTTTGGGTCATTTTAAATAAAAAAGGTTTCATGTCATTTTTCTCGCCGGTCTTCGAGTTATAAGCGACTTAAATCTTAAAATCCAAAAATACGCATTTTTGAGGCTTGAAAACTCATATGTAAATTATCATTTTCAGTTTGTCGAGTAGGTAACTATATTGAGTTTTATACATTTAGATTCAAGATTTTGAAGAATAATCGGGGCTTATTTCAATTTAGACCTTTGTTTTTTAATTGTTAATTATGCTTGTCCACTCGACTTTTAAGTCACATTAGAAACTATTATGTTGCCTCTCTGTCGCACTTATACATATTATACGTACTTATGCGAAAAATTCCCATCAAATACTTGACACTTATTAAAATACTATAACTTATTTTATTATTAACATAGTTGTTTTTAATAGTTTATTTATTTATTCAATTAATTATTGCCAATGTGCTAATTAAATACGCCAATCATATAATCCGAAAGAGACGCAACATACACGTATATATATAAAATATACAACATTCAATTTTATTTGGAAATGGAGAACTTCAATGCAACAAATACACAACCAAACTCACTCCTAGTTTATTGTGACTGTCATTTAAGTTATCAATACTTTTAAAATTGTAACTTCTAGATTTGCATTTTTGAATATTAATTAATATATTATTTTTGTTTCCAGGTAGGTAAGTCTCTTCGATTCGAGCTCTACCATAGTCTTATGTAAGTTACAGCTTCAATTTTTTGAGTTATCGTATTATACATAAGTAATATCTTAGAACCAACTGTAAGAATTTTGAAAAAACGAAGTGTTCAACATTGTACTTTATTATAATTATCTACATATTAGAAAAAAATTATTCTTGTTTTCGAGTATTAACAACTTTCAGTTCTCATTTATCATTTAGTATAGCAAACCGGCTTGTCGTGAAGTTGGGGGTTGCTAGACGAAGACACTACCCCGAATAAACAAACTTAAACTTTTTACAGAAACTTTATTCTTATATAATTAAATGTACAATTACATTACGTTGACCTTCAGATAAGTCGGGGATAACCCATTTCTCGGTAACTTTATCCCCTGACTACGCGCTAGAGAGTGCAACGACAACAAGATGTCTCAGGTACTCGACCTTCCTATTTATATCTGTTATAGTTAAAAACAGTGCCAATATGTATGACCATATACGGTGAGGTACTATACGTATATTAAGAATGACGTGTGCTTTCTTTGCAGTCTTTCAAATGAGTTCAATACTTTGGACTTTGCTACTATCGTAATAAATTATACAAATTGCAATTATAATATTATGACCTTATTTTTATAATAAATAAATTAGGAAAATTCCGTGAGGGTTGTCGTGTACCATCACATTCTTACTTAACTGTAAGTGTTATGCTTCTCACACATTTTCAATACCCTGTACGTAAATGTCAAAAATTTTATAAAATCTTACGTTTTATATCAGCACTTTTACACTTTTTTATTTATTATCAACATTAATATTACAAAAGAGTGAGTATAAATTGACAAGAATGCGACAATTTTTCGAAAACTTGTTGCCTGGCAATAGACACAAAAGTTCGCAGGGCTCGAGTGACTATTGCCATGAACACAAGAGCCCTCAGGGCTAAAGTTATTATTGCCGAATTGAAACAAGTCTAAGAATCAAATTGGAGCATTATTTTCTTATTTATTCTTACTATCTTGTGATATTCGACAGAGTATTTATTTAGTATTTACATACAAATTTGTAAATAAACATTCAATAACATTTACCTATCCCAATTAGCCCAAAAAAAAAATAAAATAAAATGAAAATGTAATTCCGTACTGGTTAGAATATTTTTTTATCAAAGTTTAGATCCAAACAAAAGATATTTTCAAGAAAGTATATGGTTCATATGAGGGGATCATTGTTTAACCCGCGAGTAGTCGCGCGGTGAGATAGAATCTCAATTTTTATCCTTTTTCGCCATAACTTGATGAAAAATTTTGCAATTTTGAAAAAATTTCGTAAATACCTCAAGGAAGGGTGTAGTAATGCGTAGGAATTTTTTTTCTTCTTCTTTTTGTGGAATTTATGGCATTGGGGAGAGCCAATTAGCTTTAACCCGCGAGTAGTCGCGCCGTTAGATAGAATCTCTCATTTCATCCTTTTTCGTAATACATATAGTAAAATTTATCAGTAACGGCCACTAAAAATGAAAGAACTATTGGCCGATATAGAAAGGTGGACGGTATTGCCAGTTTTTGTAGTCTACATATAATTGGTCTGGGAAATTTTTAAACTGGCCGTTAGGACAGGTGGCCGATGTTGGCAGGTGGCCGTTCAGGTTTTTTTAATAAAATTGTTAGAAATATATATTATCAATATAAAAAGTAGATAAAAATAGTACAAAATAAAAATTTGTTTTAAATTCGTATTTTGAGATAGAATCTCACACGCGACTATCGACGTTACAGAAGTGAGCGCGACTACTCCCGGGTTAAACAATTAAAAATGGGTAATTTTTGCCTAAAATTTAGTTTCTTAACTGCTGCGGTAAATCATGTTCTTTAGTATGAGTATACAAGTTTTTAAGGTCTCATTTTTTTGCTTTTATGTATATTTTCGACAAATCAAAATTTCAATTAAACATCCCTCCCAAATGGTGTTTGAAAATTGGTGTAATTTGTTTAAAACTTGTTTTTTTAATAACATCGCCATGATTAAACATTTTGAAATTATTTTTCGATATTCGTGTTCCTTGTAGTTTTTAACATACTTACAAAAAAAAATTTCTAGATCCATTTTTTGCCGAGATAGCTTTTCCAAGTTTAAAAATTCATATTTTGTTTATTTATTTATTAATATTAACATTTTAAAGTGCCTGAGTACATCTATCAACCCTACTACTCAACAATGTCATTTATACAGGGTGTCCCGAAACGATTGGTCATAAATTATACCACACATTCTGGAGTTAAAATAGTTCGATTTTTAATAACCTCGGCGAGGTTATTAAAAAAACAAGTTTAAACAAATTACACCAAGTATCAAACGCCATTTTTAAGGAGTGTTTAATTGAAATTTTGATTTGTCAATACATTTATCGAAAATATATATAAAGGCAAAAAAAAGACCTTAAAAACTTTTATACTATATCGGCAACAACCGCGTTTTTTCAATTGAAAAAATGGTAATTTTTTATAAACAAATTAAATATCTCATAAACTACCCAATATTTATCAACCATTTTTTTTTCAGTAACAAAATATCTGATAGTGCTTATTTATAATGCAAATAACATTTTTTGGGTACTTGTTTTTCAATTTTGACTTACAATTATTTAAATAAATTAAAGGTCAAATTTAATTTAGTAAGTCTTATATAAAAATTGTTTCTTTAAATTTGCAGAAAAAAATTGTAAAATCCTAATATGAACATTAATTACCACAGCACTTGAAAAAGTAATTTTTGATAAAAAATTACCCATTTTTAACTTATTTAAATAACGCTCCCCTCATATGAATCATATACTTTCTTTAAAATAATTTTGTTTTGACCTAAACTTTGATAAAAAAATAATATTTCAACCTGTACGGAATTACATTTTGATATACATGTATTATAATTTTATTTGATCGGTCAAATAATGCGACACACATTTTTCAACTCGTAAAAGTGAACAGCATAGTTTAGCAAATATTCAGATGAAGATATCAATAAAATAGTAGCTAATATTATTTATAAATACAGTTTTATTTATGAAATAATCTTACCGAAGTACACTCGAGCGCTTTTGTTGATTTGTATTGTCCTCGTGACAGTTTGCCATTAGATGCAAAACTAAAAATTTATTATGGTTCATTTTTTTAAATGTGAAAGTTGTCAAAACTAGAACACTCGTTGTAATTAAACAGAAACAATCTACCAAAAAATATTCGCAGTATAATAATCTAGGTAGAATATTCTTGGTATAACAAGAATAATCTGATTGGGCAGAATTAAAGACGTGATAGAAAGTCGTACTACACAATTGAGGCGCTCAGAGCAACAGTGGCCTAACCCACATCCTACAATTTTACCAAAACGCTTTAATCACATTAAAGTTATCCCTTATTTAAGTATTTTCAGATGAAGAGTAGCTCAAGCAATGGTTGCTTGAGCCACTCTGCATCTGAAAATACTTAAGTAATGCATAACTTAAATGTAATAAAAGCGTTTTGGTGAAATTGTGGGATGTTGGTTAGGCCACTGTTGCTCTGAGCGCCTCAATTGGAAGTTAAAATCATTAAAAAATAATCTCTAATTCAGATGCCATTCTCGTCTTTTGTTCTTTATTTTTGATGTTTATTTATTTGTTTCCAAATAACACTTCACTCATCACATTAGTTCCCATAAATAAATTACACAGTCTCTTCGCTTCCTTTCAGTCACCTTTTATCTAAATCAATTCCAATTTACATTTATATCTTCCTAACCCGTTGAAGGCTTGAACTTTACTCAAACTACAATTTATTTAAAAGCTCGCGAGATTCTTAAAACATCGATTATACTTCTCGATGTTCTGTCAAAAAGTTTAGTTCACTTAAACAAATTGTAAGTCAAATCGTCAACGAGCGTTTTAATGGAAAATTACTTTACATTTCTCATTAGGAGAATCTAAAATCTATTTTAATAACAATTCAGACGAACTGCGAAGATGCTACGTGGAATATGTACCTAAAATAATGAAGAGGGGAGCTTATTGTCATTAAAATTTAATTGTTTCGAGAATATTCAGGAAAATGGTATCAATATAAAGCATGTATTTGAAATCGATATCTTTACACAAATAATGTTCTTTCATTTGAAATTGATAAGCTACCTATGGAATCACTCCCTCACTACCGGCTTGTCACAGCAAAATGTGAGAATAATAATTATATATAAACTGTGAAATAGAGGTCAATTAGAACGAACACATGCATTGTTATTTTTCGGAAAAATTCAAACAAGCTTAAATTTTTCTAAAACTTTTTTGTTAGTTATATACATGTTAAAGTAAAAAGTTCTACTAGCAGATTTGGCCGCTAATTGTTTATTAATTGTGTAAACAATAACAATTGTATTATATAAATAATTTAAAAAATATCGTTGAATTCATCATTTTACTTTGATCAAATATGTTTCTATTTTGTTTTTGGTTATGCTGTATCCAAATATGGCATTACAATTTAAAAATTCTTATACAGAAGCTCTTATACAATATGTCTGCGTAGCTAGAATCCACATGCAACACATTTTTATTATCAATTTTACGAAAAAAAAGTTATTCTTGATAAAATGCTCTGGATAGTCAAAAATTTAAAACTCAACCATCATGAATCAAATTTTATCAATTTTATACGAGTTATGTCAAAAATATAAATTTCGTTAAAGTAAAAAATACCTTCATATTCCAGAATATCACAAAATGCTATTATGAAAAGTTGTTTGAAATTAAAAACTATGTTTTAATATACAATAACATAATTCTATTAGAAATTTTTTTTTTCAATTTTTTCTTAAATTACGGATACCCATCATCATTTTATTACAATTATGGTAACTATTTTATTATCAATTTTACGAAAAAAAACTTATTCTTTATAAAATGCTCTTAGACCAGAAAGGACATGTGAAAAAACGTCTATTTTTGGATGTGAAAGGTGGCATTCGGATTTTTGCAGATAAAGTTAGGTGACACCTTCAGTACTTACTTTCCGTGTCCGGAACACCAACAACTTTAAATTCTGTATTTCCAATGGTTGGCCACATAGATGGCCCTGTCATTTGCTATAATTAAGTCTTGTTCTGTGCAGGTCTCTCTCATCTCTGTGCATGATAGTAGATGCCGGCTGGTCTGAACCGCGCCACAGTCGCAGGTATCGTCCTCCTGGTATCCCCATTTTTTCAGGTTACTAGCACAACGTGAAACGCCGGTTCTTAGTCTGTTTAGCGCTTTCCAAGTCGGATACGGTAAATTGTGTCCAGCAGCCATTTCCTCCGAGGGAGGAAAATGTGTCGCAGTAGTTGACGCTTGCCATAGGTGTATTCGGCGCGTCTCTGGCGCTTCGGGGATGGATCTTGATGTTTTCAGGAAGCTTTTCCGAGATCTTAGTCTGCTTGGCTGAGTTTGGTGGTCATATAAGGGGTGTCTTCGGTCCGTCTCCTGCTTTTTCCGTTCTACCTCTGACGTGACCTTTCTCCTGATTGGTGGTGGAGCAATTCCAGCAATGGGGTATACCTCTTCGATAGGTGTCGGTTTCAGGCAACCCGATATTATACGGACCGTTTCATTTAGAGCCACGTCGACGTTCTTTGCGTGAGCAGAGTTTGCCCATACTGGTGCTCCAAACTCCGCGGCCGAAAAACATAATGCCAAGGCAGAAGTGCGGAGAGTGTGTGGTTGTGCTCCCCATTTTGTATTAGTTAGCTTGCGGATGATATTATTTCTGGCACTTACTTTCTTCTTAACATCTTGACAGTGGTATCGGTAAGACAGAGTTCTATCCAGACGGACGCCAAGGTATTTTGGCGTCTTGTTGTGTTCCAGCATCTGACCACGCCATTCCACCTCCAGCGACCTTCGGGCATGCTTGTTTCTCAGGTGGAAAGCACATACCTGGGTTTTTGTGGGATTGGGTTTCAGATGGTTTTTATCATAGTATAGAGCTAAGTCTCCCAGGGCATCTCTCAGCTTCACTTCGACTTCATTGAAGGTTCTTCCCTGAGCTGCCACCGCTGTATCATCAGCGTAAATAAATTGCCTTGTTTGTTGGTGTATGGGTTGGTCGTTGGTGTATATGTTGTATAGAAACGGCGCGAGGACACTTCCCTGTGGTAGCCCATTTTTTTGGTCCCTCCACCGACTGTTCTTGGACTGGAGCGTTACGTAGAAGCGTCTATTCTGGAGGAGACATTTCACTAACCTTGTTAGTCGGAAGTCCTTTGTAGTTTCGTAGAGTTTTGCGAGTAGCCGTTGATGGTTAACTGTATCATAGGCGGCAGTTAGGTCTATGAACGCTACTCCTGTTATTTCCTTCCGTTCAAAACCATCTTCAATATGTTGGGTGAGATTAAGAATTTGACTGCAGCAGCACTTTCCGGGTCTGAATCCTGCTTGTTCTGGAATAATTTTAGTCTCCACATATTCTGCGATCCGGTTCAGTATCATTCTTTCAAAGGCCTTGAAAAGGTGGCACAAGAGAGATACAGGTCTAAAACTCTTTGTATCCGCCGGATCCTTCCCTGGTTTTAAGAGGGCTACCACTCTAGCTTTTCTCCAGATTTTGGGGATTTGTAATGTACGGATGCAGCAATTCATCATTTTTACGAGCCACTCTACGGTTTTTAGTCCAAAGTTCTTTATTTGCTCTGTTCGTATGTCGTCCAGGCCAGCCGCTTTATTATCTTTCATTTGATGGATCGCGCCTCTCATCTCCTCTAGACAAAAAGAGGTACCTAGAACATCTCTTTCTTCGTCGATATTCCGTTGAGCTCTCACCTTGTTCTTTCTTGATGTCGTCTTACCGTTCATTAGAAGATGATGGGCTATCTGATCGGGTGTGACTTCTGTCATGTTGACTGCCGGAGCAGCGGGATCGTTGCCAAGATTCCGAATCAGCTTCCAGGCACGTCTGCTGTTTTGTTTCATGTCCAGACTCGTGACCAGCTTGCACCACCTTTCCGTTCTGTTGGCGGATATCGCATGTAACATTTCCTCCCCAGCCTGTATTGTCGCTTCCGAGAAAGGGTCTTCTTCATATAGCTGTTCGTATCTTTTAAGTAGGGGTTTAGATTCTTCATTGAGCCCCGCTATGTACTCAGTTCGACAACCTCTAGGGATAAATTTCCGTGATACTTGCTTTACGATTTCTACAAATTTATCGTATGAATCAGGGCAAGGTTCTAGCTGGGAAACTTCTTGATCCAATGTTTCAGAGAATTTTTCCCATTTTGCTTTAGTAAAGTTGAACCTTCTCTTGAAAGGAACAATTTCGTATCTGATTGCCGCGTTGGAAAGACAAATTATTGGTCTGTGCTGTGTCTTTGGGAGAGCGCTTCCAACGATTTTTGTCACCTGGTCTCCAATTCTGTCGCTGACAAATATATTGTCTGGGTTGTAACCTCTGCGCCATCTTCCGCTGTTGAACGACGCAGGCTGCTTTGGATCGTGAATAAGTTTTAGGTTCATGCTTTCAGCCCATTTTTCTAGTTCTTCGCCATTGGAATCTGTTTCGTTGTAACCCCACGCGACACTGTGACAGTTGAAGTCACCCAGTACGAATTTGATTTGCTGTGATTGAAAGTTATTCGGTTCCTCAAAAGCAAAGTCAGCGTTTGGTGGTTTGTACATTGACGTTACTGTACAGGAGTTTATCTCCACTGTGAGGATCTCGATGTCATTTTGATCTGTTAGAGATGTGGATGCTACGTCGATATCTGGTCTGACGAAGACTGCGCTACCATATTGGTCGTGTGGTCTCTCCAGTATGAGCTTCATACCCCGAATCCTTGGTCTGCGGCTTGCAGTACCTCTATGGGTTTCTTGAACCAGTAGAACATCGACACCATGTTCTCTGCACATATTAGACAATAGGTCTTCTTTATCTGCTGATAGTCCTTCAATATTAATTGAGGTCGTCATCAAAAATGGCCTTGATAAAGACCGTTTTGCTTTTGATTGCATCTGTGTTGTTGGTGCACCGGTGTTGAAAGGATTAGCCGACATTACTCGTTTCCAGGGGACGCCCGATTGTATTCACAAGTGATCACAATCTACGTGGAGGCTCCTTTCATGTCCCCCACACCTTCAGTAATAATAATTGACTTATGCTCCTTCTCAAATATGCCCGGAACATTAATAAAAAATTAAAATATTTAAAAATTTCGAAAAACGTCGATTTTTTTTCTGCTTTCTTTGCTTATAACTTTATAACGATTCGTTTTGGAACAAAGTCGTAGAGAAATAAAATAAAGAGAATTGAATTTTGTATGATATACGACTGGTCAAAAATGTCTTAACATAATATATTACCTTTTCTGCAATATAGCAATAAATACAAAATAAGGGGGCAAAATACGCCTGTCGTTTTTCAATGTTTTTAACCACTTTGGTGGCACTTAGAACCTTAGTAATTCGCTTAGGAAATTTTTTGTAACATACTTAAACCGTGTACCAAATTTAATCAAAATCGACCAAATAGATTTTGCATAACAAATTTGCAATCTAAATGTTTTTAAAAAAGTTCAAATTTTTTAAAATCTTTCTGAACAAAAAGTAGACCATTTAGAAGTTGTCTAATTTTTTTACATATAAAGAGATGCTCTATATATCTAATACACTTTATAGAATTAAAATCGGATTATTTAAGGGGCCTCAGCAATGTTTTAAACTTATAAACAATTTTTTGGCTTATAAACAAATAGCTTTGTTTAATAATAAAAAAATTAATTTTTAGCAATACAAATAATTAAAACCGGTATAATTTGACTTAAACTTTCAAATGCTGTAAGCAGAATTGCTATTTTATTTTTTAATCAAAAGTTATTCGCGTTCAAAAATTGCAATTTTTCGAATTTTTGAAAGTTTCACTGCGTTTATCTCGAAAACTATGCATCCTACGAAAAAACTTGTAAAAACATTTTTTGCTTAAAATGACCCAAAAAATTGTTTTTCGAAAAATCGCTGTTATGTGATTCCTCGAGTTCTTTGTTTATAACAATCTTATCGACATCCGGATCAACTGTTACCCAAAAAATCGTGTTCTACGGGTCAAAATACATAAAAATCTTGGGTAAGCCCATCTAAATAAAGGAGCCCGTAGCACCCCGTCCTGGCCACAGGACTAATTTGTTTCTAAGCCAAAAAATTGTTTATAATTTTAAAACATTGCTGAGGCTGCTTAAACAATCCAATTTCAATTCTGTAAAGTACATTAGATAGGTGGAGTGCTTCTTTATATGTAAAAAAATTGACAAATCTTTGTGTGTTCTAGTTGTTGTGCAAGATTTTAAAAAATTTTAATTTAAAGTTTAGATTGCAAAATTATTATTCAAAATCTAGTAAGTCAATTTTAATGAAATTTACTGTACAGTTTTAGCACATTACAGAAATTTTCTAAGCGAAGTAGGAAGGTTCCAAGTGTAACCTAAGTGATGGAAAATCATTGAATAAGGAGAGGCTTGTTTTGCCCCCTTATTTTACATTTATTGCTATTTTGCAGCAAGGGTGATACATTAAGGCATTTTTAACCAGTCACATCTGATAAAAAATGTAATTATCTTTGTTTTATTCCTATACGACTTTGTTCCAAAATGAATCGTTTTAAAGTTATAAGCAAAAAGAGTAGAAAAAAAAAACGAAATTTTTTAAAAATTTTAAATATTTTATTTTTCTTATTAATGTTCCGGGCATATTTGAGAAGGAAATTAAATCAATTGCTCTAAATCAATATGCTCCCACAGCAGATAAATCGGATGAAGAGCTCGAACAGTTTTATAACGAATTACAACAAGCTTTAGAAGTAACCAAGTCTAGAGACGTTACAATAGTAATGGGAGATCTAAATGCAAAAATCGGTAGAGGAAGTCAAGGTGATTTTATTGGAAACTTTGGACTGGGCACTCGTAACGAGAGAGGAGAAAGATTGGCTCAATTCTGCCAAGAGACCGATTTTATTGTCACGAATACTTATTATGATCTGGGGACCAGGAGACTCTATACATGGAAATCACCAGCAGACAACCAACATAACGTCATCAGAAACCAAATTGACTACCTTCTCATCTGCAAACGATACCGAAATTCCATAAAATCAGTAAAATCATACCCTGGAGCTGATGTGAGATCAGATCACAACCCAGTTGTAGGAAGGTTTAGAATTAATCTAAAGAAGCCTGTGGTTAAAACTAAAGTAGAGACGATACAAGTAGCTCGTTTGAGAGATCCATCAACAAAAGAGCAAGTCACACTAAAAATTGAAGAAGAGCTCACCAAAATAGAAATTATTCCTACTGAAGATGCGAACAGGAAATGGCACATGTTAAAAGATGCTCTTATCCGCACATGTGAGACAACACTTACACCTAAACTAATTAAGAATAAAAATGAATGGATGACCGAGGAGATTCTAGATCTCATGGAAGCAAGGCGATCTTATAAAACCAAAGACAAAAACATGTATAATATTATACAAACAGAAATAAGGAGAAAGATCAGAGAGGCAAAGGAAAGATGGTATAGTGACAGATGCGCAGAGATTGAACAGTTGGTAGAGAAACATGATAACTTAAACCTTCATAAGAAAATTAGTGAAATAACAGGCACTAATATTAAGAAAAAATCAAACATACTGCTGGATAAAAACGGAAAAATAATTATAGACGTCGGTGAAAGGCTTAAAAGATGGCAGGAATATATTCAAGAGCTATTTAAAGACGAAAGGACTGAAATAGTACTAGAGCAGGAAAAGTTCGACAACGGCCCAGACATAACAGAAGATGAGGTACTAGAGGCGATAAAGCGAACAAAGAACAACAAGGCAACAGGTCCTGACCAAATACCTGTAGACATAATACGGTTAATAGAGGACCAGCAAATTGGAATATTGGTCGACTTATTTAATACAATATACAGTACAGGAATCATTCCCAGAGATTGGCTGCTGTCAACGTTCATAACACTGCCAAAAAAACCAAATGCAAAAGAATGCCAAGACCACCGGATAATAAGTTTAATGAGTCATACACTCAAAATATTTTTAAAAATTATACACCGGAGAATACATAACAAACTTGAGCAGGACATAAGCGACACGCAATTTGGATTTAGAAATGCAATGGGAACGAGGGAAGCCCTGTTCGCTGTAAATGTACTTGTGCAAAAGTGCATGGATGTTAATCATCCAGTATATATGTGTTTCTTGGATTACAACAAAGCCTTCGATAAGGTCAGACATAACCGCCTTATCGAATTACTTGAAAAGAAAAACTTAGATATGAGGGACATCAGGATCATTAGTGCTATCTATTATAATCAGATCGCTGTGGTAAAAGAGAACAACGCCTTTTCAAATGAAATACGTATTGAGAGGGGCGTCAGACAGGGCTGTGTCCTGTCTCCTACTTTGTTCAATTTGTATTCAGAGGAAATAATCCAGGAAGCACTAAAAGACCTAACCACGGGAATAAAAGTAAATGGTCGACCAATCAATAATATACGGTTTGCCGACGACACTATTTTATTAGCCGAATGTCTTGAGGATTTACAACAAATGGTTGACAGAGTGGTAGAAGTCAGCCAAGAAAACGGACTGTCCCTAAACACAAAAAAGACACAATTTATGGTAATCACAAAAGTTCAACAGCGCCAAGAAAGCATAACAATACATGGAGAACAAATTAAAAAGGTTGAAAAATATAAATATTTGGGTACAATAATTAATGAAACTAATGAGTACACAGAAGAGATTAAAGCAAGAATAGGACAGGCAAGAAATGCTTTCAACAAACTAAAAAAAGTACTCTGTAGCAGGGACATTACAATTTCTTTAAAGATAAGACTTCTGAGATGCTACGTGTTCTCCGTATTATTCTATGGGTTGGAGGCTTGGACATTAAAGAAGGATGTTTCGGACAGATTAGAAGCCTTCGAGTTATGGGCCTACAGAAGAATATTAAGAATAAGTTGGGTGGATAGAGTCACGAATATCGAGGTGTTGAGAAGAATGGGAAAAGATAAAGAGGTTTTAAATACAATTAAAGTCAGAAAACTGCAATATCTGGGACATGTTATGAGGGGCGAGCGTTATAACTTGTTACAATTGATAATGCAAGGAAGAATACAGGGTAGAAGGAGTCGCGGAAGAAGACGCATCTCCTGGTTAAACAATTTGAGAGCTTGGTTTAATTGCACTTCTGCTGATCTTTTTAGAGCAGCGGTATCGAAAGTGCGAATTGCCGTGATGGTTGCCAACCTTCTTAGAGGAGATGGCACATGAAGAAGAAGAAGATAAATCAATTATTATTAACGAAGTTATCACCTAACTTTATCCGCAAAAATGTGAAAGCCACCTCTCACATCCACCTAAAAACAGATCCTTACTGGTCTATCTACCTGGTCTAAAATATAAAATACAACTAACAGATATCAAACTTTTGCAATTTTATACGAGGTATATAAAAAATATGAATTTTTCTTAACAGTTAAGTGCCTCTATTATTCACAATATTTTAATTAGAAGGATGTAATTGAACACTGAAATATATTTTTTAATTTCAAACAACTTTAAAGAAGCAATTAACGTGGTACGGACATGTTCAGAGAATGGGGAGGAGAGACTGTCAAGGAAAATTATGAAATGAATACCTACAGACAACAGGAAAAGAGGAAGACCAAGCACGACGTGGATACCAGGAGTAAGACGATCAATTAGTATACGAGGATTAGAAGATGAAAATTTTAATCTTCTTCTTCCTCTTTATAAGCAATTCTGCTTGTTCATTGGCGGATTGATACCTCTATGGAAGGTTGTCGCTCCATCTTTTGCGCGTTCGGCCGATACTTCTTCTGCCGATTGGTGATTTATCTCGTGCTATTTTGACCACACGTGTCTCCCCCATTCTGGTTATATGGTTGTTCCATTCTTTTTTTCTATTTAGTGTCCATTCGTTTATACACTGTACGTTACATTGTCTTCTAATATCTTCGTTCCTCTTTCGATCTCTCAGTGTATTTCCTGTAATTCTTCTCAGTACTCTCATCTCTGCCGTTTCCAGTAGTCTTTGTGTTGTGGCTGTATCGGGTCTTGTTTCTGATGCATATGTCATTATTGGTCTTACACTGGCTTTATAGATTCTTGACTTCATCTCAGTGTTAATATGTCGGTTTCGCCATATAGTGTTATTAAGGCATCCTGCCAATCTATTTGCTTTTTGTACTTGATTTCTCACTTCTTTGTCTAGGTCTCCGTAACTTGACAATGTAATTCCAAGGTATTTTACTTCCATTACTTGTTCAATACTGATACCATCAATTTCTATTTTGCATCTGATTGGTTCTTTACTGATTACTAAAGTTTTAGTTTTTTGAGATGAAATTGTCATATTGAATTCTTTTGCTCTTATGTTAAATCTGTGGACTAATCTTTGCAGACTATCTTCATCTTGGGCTATCAATATTGCGTCGTCTGCGTAGCAGAGTATTTTTACTTCTTTGTTTCCCATTCTATATCCTCTTCCTTTGTTGACGTTTTTGATGATTTCATCCATGATTAAATTGAAAAGCAGAGGACTCAATGAGTCTCCCTGTCTTATTCCGCTGCCTATATCTACAGGTTCTGTAAGTTGTCCATCTATTCTGACTTCCATCTTGTTATTTTGGTAGATGTTCTCAATAGTTTTTATGATATCTAGAGGGACTTCTCTATTATACAGAAGGTGGATTACATCCCTGAGTCTTACTCTGTCAAATGCTTTCTTTAAGTCAATCAGACATAGAAATGCTGGTCTATTATACTCTAGTGATTTCTCAGTAATTTGCTTTATGACGAATATTGCATCTGTACACGATCTTCCAGTACGAAAACCCTGTTGTTCATCTGCTAAACTTATCCTCTGATTCATTACGTCTTGTAAGATTTGAAAACTTTAATGATAGATGATATTGGCAACAAGGCATCGGATAAGGTCGGAGGACGTTTTGAACCCGAATTTATATACAGTAAAACCTGTGTTATCGGCCACCTGTCAAAATCGGCCACCTGTAGTAACAGCCAATTTCAAAATTCATCAAACAAATTATATGTAGATTCCCTTATTTATTATCTGGTATTTACGGCCCCCTTTATAATACGGACGCGGCCAAAAAATCACATATTCTTAAAGCACATTTTATAGAAATTTACCTGTTAATGTCGGCCAAATATTTTTATCTACTTAATAATAATATAATTAGAATACATTTATTATCCACAATAACATAGTACATGCTTACAATAAATTACATACATTGAGTTAGTGGATAAAAGGCTACAACTGGTTCAGTCGTGGACCAGTACCCAGTCCACTTCTGTTCTTCCACCAGTGCCTACCATATTACAACACGTATTTAGTGAAACGAGAGCATAGCTAACAATAAATACAATAATTATTAAAACGATAATTAAAAAGATATTAGGAATTGTGGAAAGGTAGAAGGAAGAAAGGAACAAAGAACGAAGGGACAAAGGAAAGGAGAGTAGTTCGTTTAAAACTTTACGCAAAAGTTGTTCATATATTTTGTAAATTTAACAGATGCTTCTTATATCGATTTTTAAATGATGATGCTGAGGTAGTTAATAAACCTGAATCTAATTTAAATAAGTTGTTAATGCAAACTGCGACATTGTAGGAAAAACCTCTCTGAAATAATACTTTGTTATGTCTAGGAACACGAAGAATAGTATTGCATCTGATATTTAAATTGTGTATATCCGTTCTGAAGGTTAACCTGTTGTGTAAATAGGGTGGGATTTTTTTTAAATATACCTTATGACATAAACAACTAAAATGTAATTGCCGTCTGTTGTACATATTTAACCAGTTTAATTGTTTGAATTTACTCGAGATCCTGCCAAATTTTCTAATACCGCAAATCAGACGTACACACGAGTTTTGCAGATTTTGAACTCTTCGTGAATCAGTACTGTCTAAACACGGTCCATATACAACGTCGCAGTGATTAAAGTGTGATAAAACTAATGAATCGCATAAAAGTTTTTTGACGTCCTGTGATAAACAATGTCTTTGTGCATAAATCATTTTTAAAATTGCATAAGCTGCCTTCAATTTAAGAGATATATGTTCTTTAAACCTTAGTCTCGAATCCAATAAAAGGCCTAAGTTTTTAGAATTTAATTTTATAGGAATATTTGTACCATTGATTTCAAGTGAAACGTTAGGCAAAATGGATTCACGTATATTTTCATTGCAAAATGATAATGCTACAGATTTTGATGGGTTAATTTTAAGTGCATGGTCAGTAGCAGTTTTGTAAATATTGAACAAATCAATCTTTAGGCGTTCAACAGCTTCTAATACATTAGAATGTTCAAATGACAAATAAATTTGCGTATCATCCGCGTATAAGTGATAGTTGCAGTAGTTAAGACATTTGGGAAATGTTGATGTATACAAACTAAATAACAATGGACCCAAAATACTTCCCTGAGGTACACCTGACTTTATTTCACTAGATGAAGAAGTCATTTCATCAATCTGAACAATTTGTTTACGCTTATGTAAGTAAGAGGCAAGAAGATTCCTGGAACTGACACTAAATTTATAAAACTATAATATTGCTAATAATATATCATGATTAATTAAGTCAAAGGCTTTAGTAAAGTCTAAAAGAACAAGAAGAGTAACCTTGTTCAAATCTAAAGATATAATAACATCATCAACAACATCAACAAGTGCAGTTGCACACCCATGATTACGTCTAAAACCCGATTGGTTTTCTGGCAAAATTTTATTAGTGCTTAAAAAATCTCTAATCTGACTTTCCATAACTCGTTCAAAATTTTTTGAAAATGTTGGTAAAATACTAATTGATCTAAGATCATTGTACTCTTTAGGTGAGGTGATTTTCGGCAAAGGTATAACTTTTGCAAATTTCCAGTCTAAAGGAAAGTAACTTTTTTCAATGCAAACATTTATTATGTGAGTTAGAATAGGAATAATCACAGGACAGCACAACTGAACAATTGTAATATTTAAGTGGTCATTGCCAAAAGCTTTAGATTTTAACGAAAAAATGATATCCTTAATAAGCTCTTCAGAAACATACGAAAAACTGAAGTTATCATTAATACCCTCTTTTACGTTATGAGCATAATAGTTAAGTAATTCTTTACTACCTGGCATTATATTTATATTATTAATAAAAGAATTATTTATATCCTCTACTGATTTTAAATGCCTAGGTAATTCATTTTTTTTCTGTTTGGATATATTAAGTTTTTTTAATTCGGCCCATTTTTCCTTTGAGTTCGAATTCTGAAATTTCATATTAAGGTAAGCCCTTTTTTCCGCTTTAATGGCAGTAGTTGTATAATTTCGAAATTGTTTGTAGTACAACCTATGTTCCGGTAATTGTGTTCTTCTAAATCTATTTAATGCATTGTCACGTAACTTTTGCAAATGTTTAATATTACCAGTAATCCACGGAGAGTATGGCTTTACATTACTGACTAAAATTGATTTTAAAGGCGCATGTACATCAAGAACTGACAGAATATAAGTTTGTAAATGCGATACTTTAACATCAATATCATCTGTTCGAAATATAGTATGCCACGGTATTAAATGAAGATCATTCAAAAAATTATTATAATCAATATTTTTAATATCTCGATAGTTAACCCTTTTTTTAATATGAGATTCGGTACCTTCGACATTAAATTTACAAAAAACTGCCGCATGATCCGCAATCATGTCTATATCGACATATTCATTACATTTTTTAATATCAATATTTGTGATAATAAGATCTAATAAGGAGATGCCTCTTGTTGGTTCTTTAATGAGTTGCTTTAAATTAAAAGTATCCAAAATATCATAAAATTTCACAGTATGATTATCTTCTAGGTCAAGAACATTAATGTTAAAATCACCAACACATATAATATTATCATAATTTGAAAAAATTGAAGAAAACATGTCCTCGCAGTGTTCTAAAAATAACGAACAATTAGTTTTAGGTTTCCTGTATATGGTACCAATTGCATACAAAACTTTCCCAATATAAACCGTTATCCATATGTATTCAAACAACTCATTATATTCTGATAAAATAATTTCGAATTTATAGTTATTTTTAATATACATCCCCACCCCACCAGCTCTTGCTGGTCTGTCTTGTCGAGCAAAAGAATAGCCATCAATACTTACCATTGTATCATTAATTCCATCGTGTAACCATGTCTCAGTGACGCCCACAAATATCACAATCAGCACTAACAACCAAATTTTTAAATTCATGAAAATGAGGTACAAGTGAACGAACATTAACGTGTCCTACGTTAAATATCATCTGTAATGTAGTAAATTGTCGATAGAAATTCCCAGTACTATATTTAATACCTATTGTAACTACCTAAAAAGGATTAAATAATTAGGGTCGGCGTGGTGTCATAAAATGTCATAAAAGAGGAAATGTTTGTCACTATTTATAAGTACGGTTTAAGATTACAAAAGTTGATCGAAAAATATGGTGTTGTAAAAACTCAAATTATCAAAGGACATTATAAAAAAATAACAGTGAATTGAAAAATTCTTCAACAAAGCTTAACATCCCCTTTTTTTTTCGTAGTATTAGTAGAGTCCGTTCATATATAGAATTATTATTTGCTTTTAATAATAAAATAAACAAAGTTCCAATTATCTTTTATCATTATGTATTTGTGGACTACACAAACTGGCAATACCAGCCACCTTTCTCTATCGGACAATAGTTCGTTCATTTTTAGATTTTAGTGGCCGTTACTGACAGGTTTTACTGTATATGTATATAATATAAGTGTCAAAGTCATGTTGTCCTATAAAAGGTTATGTAGGATTTTTGTTTTTTATTTGTTTTTCTTCTTTTATGGTCTCTGGGAGCCGTGCCCATTTAACCAGCAACATTTCTTAAAATTTACGCCTAACTATACCTGCCATACAACAAAACTATTACGAACCTAGTGGACTAATCAAGGATATGCAAGGGAAAGGGTTAAAAAATAAGCCGTTGTTAAAATATAAACTAAATAATTCAAATATAATTTGAAACAATAATTTGACAATATATTTAACCTCCAATATTATAACAGACATCGGTTACCATTTACAACCTCACCAAATATAATAATGACGTCATATAAACTCGTCACTAATTCTAGCCAATGAAATGCTCGCTGTCCTAATAGGAATGACATGTCAAAAAAAATCGGATCATTCCCTATATATTTATTCAAATTTAGAATATGGCAACAAGGGGAAAATTACGTGCATTCCTTATTGTTTGACTTTTCCTATTGGGACCGTGCAAGTTCGGCAAAGCGACCTCTATTTCTACGCTCTGTACTTTTATTCGCAATTTTAATTATATTGGCCAATTATATTAGTCCTGGTTGCTGGATAATTGTCAAGGCCATAGTGCAAAAAAATAATAAGAAGAAAAAATAAGATGCAGGTTATGTTATGCAAACATAAACAATTGTATGTAATAAATAAAATTAGTTATTAAAATGCAGTACTGCAAGCAAAATACAATTAATTAAATTTACCTTTATATAATAATTGTATATCATATCAATATTGTGGAGCAATATATAATTTTTCTGCTTCAATGACAGAAGGTATGAAATATACGTCAATTTGACAATTTCAATTGACAATATGAATTATTTAAGATAGTTGCAATATTTCTCCGCGACTCGCGCATGGTTGTTTCTCGTTTCCCTTCCAAGTACTTGCACACCGCGAATAGGCAGAAATACGTTTACACGCCTTGCATCTTGTATACATATTTTGTTTTTTTTTCCTTGTTGTGAGATATGCTGACACTTTCTACTTTGATTTTATGTATGTATATAATATTATACCTATACGCTCTGAGCTTCGCTGGTGGCGCTCCTAGCAGATTACTGGAATTATCTTTCACCGGTAATTTTTAAATTTATTATTTAATTGTTATCGCTTAACATTTACAACTCAAAAAATTAATTAAATTGTAATCGATTTTTTTAAGATTTTGCTAATCATTTTGACGTTCTATTGATAAAATATGAATTTCTTACTTCGGATACTTTCACAATTATCGTGTAGATGGCGCTAAGATTTTTATATTAAATTATAATTACATATTACGGAACATTAAAAAAACTTAAATTCAGTATTTAAAACGTAAGTATATTTAAGGTAAAAATATATACCACAGCTTTGGTATAATTAATGTTTTTAATTTTAATTTTACATTAATCACTTTGGCATTTATGTCAAATTTCCGGTAAACGTTTACAGACTTGCCACTACTGGCGCTCGAGAATTTGTAAATATCCCCTCTACGTACGAGCTCACAGCGGATAATATAATATTTGTAAAATGATACTATGTATCGGAATATAAAGATGTTGAAACAGTTTTAAAATATTTATATTGTGTTTAAACGTGTTTTGAGCGAACACTTTGGCTTAAAATTATCTCTCTGATATCATACATATCTCGACAAAAGGAAAACGTAATAAAAGCCTTCTCTTACTTTGCAACGCTCAGACCATATTTTTAACTGCACTCATCACATGCACTTATCTTTTCCAATGGCGCTACCCATTTGCTTGTAATCGCACCTCGAAGAGTCTAAAATCCAATTATTAACAGCGCCATCTATTGTCAGCCATTCGCGCAATGCATCTTGGCTTTTAGCTCTGCGAACAAAACTTCAGGCAGTTAATTGCACTGTGCCGCTCTTTTATCATTGTTGAAAACTGACAAATATTGCTTTTACATGGCTGTAAATCATTAACCACCTAATTTTTCCAGGGTTTTATAAAAGTTACCATGCCACAATGTAATTACTGATTCTGAGACTAGGTTATGTTGGAAATGTGGACAAGTGCATGACCGGAATAGCTAAAACGGATTAAGATAAAAATATTAACTCCATATTCTAATACATTGGTCATATGACAAGATCGATTTATATTTTTATATTATGAATTTTTTGGCATCATACACGTGACGTTATCCATCTCGAGGTGATAACGTAGTCGATGATTTTTTTAAATGAGGATGGAGATTGTGTGCTAGCTTATTTGAAATGTTATTCAATTCCCTATTCGGTAGTATAAACATTAATATTTAAATTTTAAATTACGACTGTAATTTGTTTAATGCAAAATACAATTTACTGCTTATAGAAAACAAAAAAAAATGTTTATTTTATTAATTAAAATTTGTCTTTGGCTTAACTGTAAAAAATACTAAAAAATAACTGTAAAAAATCAACCGTAAAAAATACTTCCGACGTGCCTATTAGTAGTAATTGAACAAAGGACGACAATCTTCTTAAATGTGATGAAAGTCATTCATTTACTCGATGATTGAGTGACCGAATGACTTCATTCACCGAATGATTACTGGAATAAGAAGTAATTTCCCACTTACTGGCCAAAGGCTTTGGACGGATGAGTTAGAAAGTGGTAGGGCACCCTTTTATTTGTCCTGAGGTTGAGAAATCGGCCCCAAAGGCGGAGGAACCAAAATAATGGTCAACGGCATAAGGATGTAGAAGACAAGGGGAAACCACTACATTAAAGATTCCTATGGATATAATTATTAAAATCAACATAATGGTAGAACGGCCCTCAGAAGCCAAGATCCGGCAGAGGAAGAAAAGACGTGGCTCTCAGGTCGTTAATCAGCAAATTCCTTCTCACAAGAGCGGAGGCGACAGAATAAGACTGTCAAAAACTAAAATGGGAACCTGGAATGTTCATAGCATGTTTCAGCCTAGTAGGATGCACAATATCTTTCAACAGATGAACAGGTTGAATATTGATGGAATGGGTATCAGTGAAGCTAGGGGGCCTAACTCAGGTTACTTCTCAACAGACGAAGCCACAATATATTATTCCGGTAGCGAAGACAACCAATATAGACACGGCGTAGGAATAATTAATAAAATATTTAATAGAGCAGTGAAAGGCACTTTCCCATCTCAGAACGAGTAACGATATTACAGTTAGAGATATCTCATGCCACAGTTTTGGAATCTGGTAAATAGTTCGGCAGATGTTTAATCGATTGAGCACCCATTGTCTCGCATTTGGCCTGAAATGCTTCATTCCATTTTTCATAACGTCTACGCTATTTTTGAGATCTTCGATGGTAAATGGGTTTAGCAAGCGGTAGATTCTTGTTCGTGAATTGTTATAATATTGAATGATTTGCAACGATGGTTTGCTTTGCCATTCAGACGCAGTTGGTGGAATTGCACATGCCTGTTTTTATCTTTGTCGGATCATTGTTAAGTTGTTTAATCATATTCCAAGCTTGTCCACTGCTGTGCGTCATATCCATTTTACTTAATGTCTTGTTCCACCGTTTTTGTCTTGAGGCGCTCAGTATCTGCTGCAATATCTCCCCTATCTCTGCCGTCATTGAGCTAGATGTGTCTTTACCATATTATTCGGTGTATTTTGTAACTTACGTCTTTTAGTTTGTCGTTCAGACCAGATATGTAATGTTGTTGGCATCCTCCGGGTAAGTGTTTACATGAGGTTTTTTTACATGTTTGATGAACGCATCATAATTTTTGTGGATCGAAACTATGTTTTTCACTTGTGTTTCCAATTCATCAGTACATTCTTTTTAGTTCACTTTCTTGAAATTAAACCTTCATTTTAAAGGTATTTTGAGACCTCTTTTAGAGCTGTGTATGACTTTTTCCACGGACCTATGTTGTGTCTTTGGTATAAGCTTATATAGCTTTCTAACGCAACGGTCTTCTAGAATTAAAGACATGCTGATGAAAGTAAGATCCGGGTTGTAATCTTTTTTACATATTTTGCTTTGAAATGAATAGTTGAAATTCAACATAATACTCCTCTATCTCCCCATTTTTGTCAGTTGAAGCGTAGCCCTAACCACAAGAAGCGAATCTGACTGTCGTTTCCATTGATTTTGTTGGGACCGAAATATTTGACCTTGTGCACCAGTTACCCAATATAACTTGATGTTCTAAGGAATAGACCATTCCAAATTAGGTAATATTTTTGACAAGTAGTTATTAATTAAATATGAAATATAAAATTTAACTATAAAATATAAATAAAATATAAAATAAAACATATATAAATATAAAATTTAACTATAAACAACTGTCACGTTAGTCGCAAAAGTGAGGTTGCACCAGTTACGTTGACACATGAGTATGAAAATTATGTTACCGTTTTTGGCACGAGTTTCGCTTCTGTGTGGTTATTTATTCTGTACCCTAACAGTGAAAATTATGGCTATTAAAATCTCCGATAATGAATTTGGTTTTAGCAAGGTTTATTTGATATTTAGAAATACAGACAATATAATATGAAGATTCGCCCTAGACTACAGTACTGCCTACTGTAACACTTTTTGTAGATTATAATTGTGGCAGACAAAATTACTTGCTAGAAAATGTTTACAAGTAAAACCGTCACTAAAGTCACTCGTTATTGTACTCATTTGCCCTAATTTGCGGCAGTAAAGTAAAACTTTATGTGTCCGACAAAAATAATTTATTTTATTCTAACGCATAATTTTTGATTAAAATTAAAAATTATAGTTTTGCAATTACAAAACCTAACCGCGCTAGAGCTACAGGTTTAGGCGTGGGGCGTCCTGAAACGCGTCGAACCTGCACTCTGAATTTTTTCAGAAGGTGGTAGACTCGCTCAAACGAAGCAGCTTAAACCATTTTTAAGACTCTAGTAATCATTTTTGAAAAAGAACGATGTACTGTGCACTATAAGCGCTAAATAAAGTATTCCAATTTTTATTCTCGTTAAATAATAATTAAAAAAAATCACAAGGAATAGCTTCGGACCAATAATATGAATAAACTCCGGCTCTGTATCTACTTGTTTAACTGCATTGCCGTTATTACTTGACATATTCTTTAATGACTGGATGTAATGAAAATTTCTACAGTCAAGAAGTGGAAGATATAAAGTAAGGCAACGTGAAGTATTGGAAAATTCCTCGAACATTGTAAGAAATCTGTACTGAATAATATGTCTTTATAAAACGTCTATATACAGTTAACTTGAGACGTTGGATAAAATTGCTTTTTATGAATATTCTCCGAGAATATCTTGGATATTACAATACTTGAATTTATAAAAAGCGTTTAATTAAAGTTTGTAAAAATAAGTGTCCTTTCATGTAATATAATTAAACATTATGATAAATTAACTTAAGAATAACTGGTAGGTATATTTTAGTTTAATAATATACTTATTTGATTTATTTAAATTGTTGTTGTTCTGAAGCTTCTTTCTTGTGGCATTTTTATTAACGTTAAAAAATGATTTTATTAACGTTTCGAAGCCCAAATCGGGTTTCGTTGTCAAAATACGTATTGTGTATTTTAACAGCAAAACCCGATTTGGGCTTTGAAACGTTAATAAAATCATTTTTTTGGTAAAATTGTGGCTTATTTCCCATTAAAAGATAGTCGAGGAAATGAAGCTGAAAAAATGGCAAAACCTCGCATTTTTTTCGTCCAGCATCGATTTGTACAAAAATTTGGAGACTCACTACACCCTCTAGTTCATTTTCTATATTGAGCCGTTGTACGCTTTTGGTTTTGTAAGGGTGAAAACTACCCCTAGTTGTAAAAAATTATAAAATAACATTTTAAACTTTAATATTGTCAATATTTGGTTCTTATTAGTTACATAATGAATGTTTTGTGTTTTAAGATATACTATTATATTATAATATTTCAACCCTTAGAACCACCCTTGTTGGAGCTATATATAAAAAATTTACTTATCCTAAAAGAATAATTTCGGCTTGCATCGATTTACATAAAAATTTGGGATTAGATTCATCTCACCCTGTACTTCATATTCTATATTATGCTTAAGGACGTTGATTATTTTTAGGGGTGTAAACTACCCCTTATTTTCAAAAATTATATAAAAACAAATATGGGTAAAATTTGGTTTTGATTGGTTAAATAATGATTGTTTTATACTTTATGATATATCATAATATTTCAACCCTTAAAAGCCACCCTTAATAACATTACAGTTTTTTTAAGTAGATATTTTAATAGGTCTATACAGAAAAAAAGTAGAATTAAAGATTTACAAAAACATTTATTTACACAAAAATACGAATTTACAAATATGTACAAATACAAACACAAATAGTTTTTTAGTCATCTTCCAGTATACGAACCGGTTCTGTGGTATTATACATACATTGAAAATTATCCATAAGCGGACTTTCCGAATTTTTCGAAAAAAAAAATTGGTTTTATAAACATAGCTCCTTCATTTTTGGCGGCGAAGGGTTTTTGCAAAAATGATTTTGTAGGATTTTTAAAGAGTTATAAGATTGTGTAAACTAAATTCCGTAAGATCTCTCAGTTTTTAATAAGGGTGGGTATAAAAGGCTCGAATAAGGGGGTGTTTGCTCGTAAATATAGGTTTTAAACAGATATATCTCGTTAACTCTTCACTGTAATGAAAATCTATGCACAAAGAAATTTTAGGTATTAAAGAAGCTACAATTTAGTAATTTATAATTTTTTTCGTATCTCCAGTATTTTCGGAGATATTTTGAAGTAAAAGGTAAAAAATGGGAAATTCCAAAAAATTAATTTTTTTTAAACTTCAATTTTTCTAAAATTAGGCCTTTCTACTTCTTGGGTATATTGATAATACAAATATAAATGGAATTACAGAAAGGTAAAGACCAATTTTTAATCAGGAGGGTAGTTAGGGTGTTGTTTTCACTGATTTTTTCATAGAGAAAAGCAGGCACCGACCTTTTTTTTATCATAAGTCGCTTACTTTTCAGACTAAAAACTTTTTATTATTATTTTTTAAAAGGTCTTACTGTATACTTAAAAAAAGATGATTAATTAAATTTTCCTCGAAAAATGCAAAGTTTTTCCGTTATTTTACTTTGAATATTTCAAATTATGCATTTGACGAAAAAAGCTAACTTTTAACATGCCGTATCTCGGTTTGTATTGGTCTTAGCGATATTACAGAAAAATAATTTGGTTTGTGTTACTAAAAGATACAATTTTGATATCTATATTTTTTTGATTAAATGCATATTTTTCGAGGTATTCTAAAAAAACCCTCTAAAAAAGTCGATTTTTTCATCGAAAAACTGTTACTTTCAAGCGCGAATAACTCGAAAAATATTAGTTTTACGAAGAAAATGTAAAAAACATTTTTTTCTTATAATTACTTTTTACATCGAATTACATAGTTAAAATGTAATAAAAAATTCCCGCCCCCGAGATGGGGTGGCAACCACCCTCAAGGTTATAGCGTACATCGGCATGATATAGAAAATGATCCTTGGACTATTCCCTACCTTCTGTTTTCAAGTAAATTCATTCTGGACGAAAAACTTGCGAGCCAAAATGCTTCATTTCCTCGACTAGTAATTGATTTAAATTGTTTTTTCACAAAGCTGGTATCCAATCTAGCTTACATTGGAATTAAAAACTATCTTCTTCGTCAACCATTTTTCATCCACTCCATCTTGTTTTTATCTTGAGCCAATCTAATCTACTTTTTGCCTGCCACTGCTCTTAGGTAATCTACCCATATCGTTTGAGGTCTTCTTATGCTTCTTGTTATCTTCCTTGGTCTCCATTATAGGATTCTCTGCGCCATTTCATTTTTTTAAATTTATTCCACGATATCCCTGACCTTCGTTCTGTGTCTTATCATTGTTTTTGGTCTTGGCTCTCAGTGATATTCCAAGCATGATTCGTTTCATTATCCTTTGCGTTGTTTCTAGTCTTTTAGCAGATTTTCTGGTAAGGGCTACGATCTCCAAGCCGTAGGTAGAAACTGATATTATGCATCTGTTATACCTACACCTTTCTCTTTAAGTTTATTGGAATGGATGTGTTTTTCGAGGTGTTTATTGGAGGAGCACATACTAACAAGAATTGCTCTAGAAGGAAAACCAGCAGGCAAGCGTCTTCCGGGGAGACCACCAAAAAGATGGAGAGATAGCTGGCAGTCTATCTCTCAAGAAATACTTTAACGTCGGAGTTAACAGATCGACAGATCTACAACAATTATAAGCAGAAGAAGAGGTGTTTTTCAAGATATAATATTCTCGTTTACTTAAGGAGGGCCATACCAGTTGTGTCTTTCTTTTAATTTCTGCATCTTGATTGGGTTTTCCCAGTTTGACGGCGTTGCCCAGATATACCTCAATATTTTCATTTTCTATATGGTATTATTTTTATTATTATGTTAAATTTGTCTGGTCCTGGCTCATTACCTTTGTTTTACTTTAGTTCATTTTTAAGTTGTTGTTGTTGTTGTTATTGTTGTATTAAAACTATGTCATTTACAAATCTTAAATAGTATAAGCATCATTCGTCGACGTTTATGTTCCTTGTTGCTCGATTCTTATTTCTTAAAAATGTCTTGCAGCACAAGGATGAATAGTGTAGGAGAAATGATGTCTCCTTGTGTCATTCCCCTTGGCAGTTTTATTGTATTCGTTTTTGTGATTTCGGTAAGCCTTATTTGCATGGTTGGCATTTCATATACATTTTTTAATTCAATGAATATATCTTTAATGTATACGTGCGTTTTCTAGAGATTCAGGGATAGGCAATAATTCGATGAAGTAGACAGCTAATAACAAACGCCAAATGAATTGGAACGCTATATTCAGTACATTTATTTAGAACGGGTATTAAAAACTATCACATATTATGATAGAACATATATCTTATATAACCTAACAAAGAATACTCTGTTTAAAAATAGAAAAAAAAAAATAAAACAGTGATTACCAACGAGTAACTTTTAGAAAAATATTACTTCATTAACTTTTCGTAGGTAAGAAATTATTTATTTATTAAAATTTAATAAATGAAGATAATTTATGTAGCGTCGGTACTCACATTTCTCTTTTTATGGACAATAAAGTCGACTTTACTCAATAACAAGATATTTATTCAACAAACAGTACACATTACTTTTACGAGGCTACTTATCGTTGACAGTCGGGTTATATTTTTACAAGTTTGACTAATGTACTTGTGACGTTTGTCAATAATTTGCTTCTTACCTTAATTTTTCTGTTATTCTGTAATATTAGGTATATTATTAGTTGTAATTTTATATTTTCTTTTATATTATTAATACAATATGTGTTGGAAAATATAGAAAATCCTTTGGAGTTTTTTATAGGTCTGTTAACAAAATTATGTAGTCTACCTACTACCTAACAAACTAGTGTTGTGTTTCAAAAACCCATTCATAATATAACTAAAAGTGTGTCATAAAAAAATTAATAATAAAAAGCAATTTTTAACATATTATTTATTTTAAAATTATTTCATTAATGACAATTCAACTAACTTCAATTTTTCGTCATATGTGAAATTTACAACTCTTTTATTTTCCTCCATTTCACTGTACATATACAAATAACATACAAGACTATATTTATTATATACAAACTTAATGCACAAATATCTAACTATTAAATAAAATAACTATAACAGTACAAAACTGAACAAAACCAAATTGGCAAACTAACAATAATGACAAATAATCGAAAAAGTAAGGAAATGTCATCTTATTCTTCTTTTTATTTATCAAAAATAGTTCAAACGTACCCTAGGTAATACCTAGAAAAGCATTTCCTAGATAAGCACTTCTTTTAGTTGTGAAATGCAATTGTTCCTAAGTATTGACTTAAGAAGTTCCTATCGATAAGAATTACTTAATAAGGCAACTGTTTAGGTCTCCTTGGTGAAATCGGGCATAAAGGTTTCAAACTTAATCCAGAAACCCAAAAAAGGGAAACAAAAAATTTTTTCGTGTCATACTGATTTTTTTTTATGTTGATTTTATATAATTTCTTCTTCGTGTGCTGTGCTCGATTATCAAGCGTGGGCTGTCAAATTGGCTGTAGTAATTTTGCTGATGGCAGCTCTGAAAAGGAATGCAGAGGATCTGTTAAACCATTCCCTCGTGTTTCGAAGTCATGACGTTCGACCTGGCCCTCTTCTTCCACCTAGTTTTGCTTTGTATTATTAACCTTTAACTACACGCGCATCGAATTATAACATAACTACACGCGTGACGTACTTTATTCACCAAAGGAAAATACACTTACTTGATTTTTGTTGAAAATTGTTGTTGAAAAAATACACTTAGTTGATTGTTGTAAATCTTATTCGGCATCAGCGAATACTTGGAGTTCTTATTAATACAGTAAACCAATTGGGATTTATAACTGGAATCTGATTCCATGATAAATCAAATTACTAATAAAACATATTATCTACTTTGTCATATTACATATAAGTTTTTATTTTGTGAAAACTGTCATTATAGATAGCAGTGCGTGAAGGGTTTAAAGTAAAGTGTGCGTGAAATAACAATGTATTTTAAATGGGATTTACTTTTTCGCACTGTTTTTTGGCACACTTTCATATAATCAAATATCATTAACTTTCGCGTTGTCATATGATGACATATGAGCAATAAATTACAACAAAAGTTTTGACAGTTTTGTGGTTTGAAAGAAGTTAGAATTTTTAAATGTCAAAGGTCTAAAAATTGTAGAATAGAAATTAATTCCAGTGACGAAGAGTTGCAGTTTTTTTATTTCTTTATCGTAGATAAAACATTGTATGAAACTGTGCGTGAAGTACTTTTTGCAAACTTACGCGATGTATATCGAAAGATCGCGTGCGTTCGCAAAAAGCATACTTCACGAACTGTTTCATAAATATCTATTTTGAAATCTGATTTTTTACATGAGAAAAAGTATTGTTTATAAATAAAAATATATTTTGTGCCATAATGAGCAAAAAGCAAGTGAAAGATGTACTTATATTACTATAATCGTAGCGTATATTGTCCACCACCAGAAACAACATATAATAAACTGTAAATTACGATCTTCCTAGAACGCCGATTATAACGAAACTAAAACCAATTGTAAAGCACATTTCAGTGATAGGTTAGATAGATAAACAAGGTCAAAAATTAGATTTTTAAATATATTTGCAGTATAATTCTTATATCTGGCGTATAAAATACACCGGCGCGTGTAGTTAAAGGTTAAATGGAGACATATCTCTCTGAGAGTCGCATGACATGGCTAAAATATTCAAGTTTGCGATTTTTAACTCTTCTGACGACTTCCATAACTTTTTCCATCCGAACAACTTCGTTACGAACTCTATCCGCCCTACTTATTCTTAGGATTTTCCGATACATCCAGATTTCAAAGGCGTCCAGTTTTTTGAGAAGTGCATCCATTAAAGTCCAACCTTCGACACCATACAAAAGAGTAGAAAACACATAACATCTCACTAATCTAATTTTCAGACCCAAAGTAATTCTGTTTCCACATAACGATTTCTTCACCTTCAAGCCTTCTATATACGTATTCTATTTCCTTTGCTTATATCCCAGTTCTCATACAACCAAGGTAGGTGATACTGTTAGTTTTCTCCAATTGTTCACCATAAGCTGTTACCATTTTCGGTTGTATTAGCGTTTTACTGACAAGCATCACCTTTTTCTTTGCAGTGTTTAGCTTGAGTCCATATTCATCACACGTTGTGGTAATTCTATTATTCTATTAATAAGGTGTTGAAGTTCTTCGTAATTGCTTGCAATTAACACCGTGTTATCCGCATATCTCAAATTTGTTAATAGTGATGCCATTCATTTTGATACCACAATGAACATTATCCACAGCTTTATTGAAAACTCAGAGTAAATATTAAATATTAATGGGGAGAAAATGCTTTTCCCGGCCAAACGTGATATTTGTACGTTGACGCCAGTAAAGATTTTTAATATTGCGTAGATTTTTATAATTAATACCCACCTGCTGAAGAATACCAATCGTTTCAGTATGCTTTGCTCGATCAAAGGAATTCTCAATAATTATATAGGTAACTACATTAAGTTAAATACATTTGAAGTATTGTTCTTACAAATAGTATCTAATATGGGTGCATGTATTAAATGTCGTAACTATGGTCAGTCACGACTTACCATAGTTCAAAAATGTTATAAGAGAAAATTTGTATCGATCTACAAACACTAAATTTCAAACTTCTTTGTCTGAAAACTTAAGCAGTAACATCTAGTGTAAATAAATTTATACATCAAGATTCTGCCTTTCATTTGTATATGTTGCTTTTCAACCATCGAACCATACATTTATTCGGTTATAACTCTTAAAAGAGAATATATTTCAACTGTAAGACGCCGCAACAAGTGTATCAGTAATATACAGCCCAATATAACCATGGGAATAAAGATAGATAAGAGTACATTTTACTACCCTGCTGGATATGCATGGTTTACGATAACGCTGTCTTAAATTTATATCCTCATATGCACGTTCAGGCTTTTTCTCAAGGCTAACCTTCACTTTGGCGATTGGTAGGTACATCCAATATTCGAAGTGAATAAGGTAATAAACGGAGAAGGGCGAAATATTAAAAATTCATTTGGTCTACAGGTTATTTATCCTTGCAGTGACTTTAATACTCGGGATTTGGAAGGCATAAGGGATTTGCCAAAAAATTGCGTTTCTAAAAGCCATTTGAACGGATTATTTCTTAGCTTTTTCCTTTTTTCGAGCTTAACACCTGATTCGTACCAGACGCTGCTGTTTAATGTCACTTTTACCCGCTGAAATAAAATGTAACACGTTGAGCTTTTAAGTAAAGTAGTTTTACACAAACATTAAAAGGGTTATCCAACATTTATCATGCTTTTGGAAAATATGTTTTTAAAACTTCTGAACGTTTTTAAAGTTAATAAATTATTACCGTTAAAGTTTAATAGATTTATTCTCTTGCTATGACAATAAAATCGTTATCACTTTGTTGGGATTGCTGGATTAATACAAAGGATTAGATATAAAAGCTTAATGATAACCATTTTATATATAAAATATGCAGATTTTAAGGAAGTGTCTGGCGACATGCATTGGTTACAAAATACAAGTTTAACATGTCGATTATTGTAAATTTTGTAATTTAATGAAAATATCCGTTTTAAGCAAGATCCTATTATAAAAATTGATTAAAGAATTATTAAAGTTGATTATAATAAATATTGAAAGGAACGAATCCCTCTCTACAATCATTTTCCATGATTATAAGACAAAAAAGACTTAAACTTTGCTGTTTATATTTTTATACAAAAGACGTTATCATAAGAGTATAAAAGAACTATACGTCACCACGATTCACTTGATGAAGGTATGTCATTCTTATAATCTTATAAAATATTCTTCTTTTTATTGCGCCATCTCCATACGAGGGTTGGAGGTCCAAATGGCAAAGCTTTGGAAACTGCTGCACGAACGATTTCTGCGGATAAGTGGTCAAAGCATCTTCTCAGGTCTTATAGCCACGAGTTCTGGTGTTTTCCTATCCTACTGATCTTTTGCCCGTCACTTTACCGTCCAATATGATTTGAAGTAATTCATATCTTTCACCTCTCTAAACATGACTTAAGTATTGTAGTTTTCTTTCTGTGATTACTTTTAGTATTCTTTTTGCTTGCTTATGTGCTGAAGTATCTAATAATAACCCATTAATCTCTTAGAATCCATCTGTACGTATACGTTGTACTGATGTGATGCCAGCGATGTGCCGGTCGACCAAAAACAATCATACGAGTAGCCATGATGGCGCATAGCACCGCTGGGGGAAACAGAAGGAGTAGTGGCAGCGAGAGCATATTTAAGGCGAGCCAGGAGAATGATAAAATCAGTCGTTGCTAGCGTGTTGAACTAGCAATGGCTCGACAGCTGGTGCTAGCGTGTTGAACTAGCACTAGCTGGACGGGCAAAGATGCACCGTTTGTGAGGTGGAACTATGCCTAGGCGAACGCCACCGTGGTGAAGTGGAGTTTTGCCATGACCGTTATCGCAGGAGGCGATAGTAGCGAGGAACGAGCGACTACTCGCCGCATTAAAGTGAAATGCGGATCGGAATATATCTTGAAACGAAGCGTTTGCGGACATATGATTATAAAGTTTGTATAAAGTATATACCCCTTAAAGTTTGTCGTACTTATTTAGAAACACCCTGTACTGACGACGAACATGGCCAGTTGTTAAAGTACCTAACTTTTTTATTATCCAATATAAGCGAATGAATCGAAAGACAAAATGTTAGGAAAACCTGGGGCTATAGTTAGGTTTTAATTTCAGTATTTTATAAATGCTAGAATAGTCCACAGGGTGATACGAACTTTGAGAAGAACGCACAGTTTGATTCGTATACCCGGTATACAATGACAGTTTGACTGTCTAGCAACAATATTATTACAGCGATATTGCCAATGAATAAGGCTATAACGTGGTAAAAAAATCACTTAACTCGAACAACAAGTTTAGGAAATTCGAAACTTCAAAAATAACCAAATGTTTAGTGGATCGATTTTTTTGCACCGCAGTGTATTTTATGTAAGTTAACTGTTCCATTATTTGTCCATATAATACTAGTGATAAGGCGTAACCCTCTCGCATTCCTCTACGGTTTTTATCTATCCATCTTCGGATGTTCTGTGCTCTATTTCAATTGTTGCTGTTTGGTGCCAATATCGTTCTGAGGTGTCTTATTCGTCAATTTCAGTTATTCTTCGAATTTTTATCATCTTTTGATGGTCAACGCAGTCAAATGCTTTTCGATAATCAATAATATATGTAAGTATACATATCTACATTCATGTTCCTGCATCGTTGTGTTAATACATTTAAGGCAAAATAGCCTTAAAATATAATAAATATAATATGAGTTTTATTCAAATTATGGCACTAGCTATCTATAAAAGAAACTAGCTATCAAAAATCAAAACTGGTTTGTGGCGGCTATAGTTTAGCTGCTTGATACTGTCTTCGGACTACTGGCGTGCTTCGAAAGTCTTGAAAAACCATGGCCCCCCTGGGCTAGTGTACATCGGCATTATTTACCAAAAATAGGGTTAAAGATGTACTTAATTGGCTCCGTAACAATCAGAAGAGATCGGTATCGGATACATCAGGAATGGCAAGGCAGCGGGCGAGGATGACCTATGCACGGATAAGATCCTGAAGTTATTAAGCACGGATACGAAAAGTTGGTTGCTAGAACTGTTTAAATGTGTCTCTTCACTCCATCCACCCAAAATCTGAAGAACAACAAGAGTTGTTGCCTTACTGGTCACTCTCTCTCTCTAATATGTTCTCTAATTTCTCATTTTAAAAACTTTACGAAAGATTTCTACTAGATTAAACAAAGTCAATTCTCCAGCCTCGTCTGATTCCCGAACAGGCTGGGCTCAGGCCGGAAAATAACTGCACTAGTTAAGTCCTACTTCTTACTGAACACATAGAAGAGTACCAGCAAGAAAAACTAATTACAGGTGTGGCGTTCGTCGACCTAAGCATAGCTTATGGCACTGTCAGCCATATACTACTCCTTGAATATGTCACAGCATTGGTAGGAGATGACAGGTTCACAAGCATTATAAAATCATTGCTTGAATACAGGAGATTCCATGTTTGGCGATGAACATGAAGAAAAACCGCTGGCGGAATCAGAAGAATGGCCTAGCACAGTGTGGGTTCCTATCGCCCATGCTGTTTAAAGTGTACACTAACGAACGATCCATAATTAGGACAGCCAAGCACTTCCTCTATGCTAAAGACCTTGTTTTGGCCGTGCAGCACAAAATCTTTGAACACCGAGAGAAAAAAATTCTTAACATAAAGAAACTTTATTAATATTTAAGAAAGATCGACTTGGCATATTGCCTAAGAAATATATCTTTGTATGGAAGATATAATTTTCTAAAATATTTCAAATAAATTCTACTATAGCCAAAGAAATATATCTTAAACATGATTTAGCTATCACTTTCTGGCAAACTTCAAACCCATTTATCAGAAAGAAATTACACTTGATGTTAATTAATTTTTTAGTCATAAAAATATATTTTCTACACATTAGAAAACTATTCTTTCTGAGCAATAATATTTGTTAGTAAGGAATATTATTATTTTACTATTAATAATTAATTTATTTAATGTTAAGAAATATATTTCGCAGAGATAAACGTATATTTAAAGTTAAGTTAATATTTCTTGAAAATAAAGTGATATTACATACGGCGAAATAAATCATTGTGTTAAGGTAAAATCATTATATATTAATAAAACAAGATATAAAACGTTATTATTACATACAAATATTTTCTCCACTCTTAAACCACTGGCTTCTACACAACAATAAAAGGATGGAGAGGCAAATCCAACTTCCTCAAATTGTCCTTCTTTTGTTAATAGCACTTTGTATATCAGCAATTCACTAAAACAAAATCGTTATGTAGAAAGAGTAAACTTACGGTAATAAATTTTTTTTTATAAAGATATTATTTTGACAAATTTAGGAAAAAAAACAAATACACGGCCCCACATAAGAACTATTAATACTAATAAAAATCAATCATATTTAGTTCAAACATGGCATTATTTAACCTACACATCTTTGTTTATATTTTTCTTTTTATTAATGAAATATTAATTATTTTTCTGTATAATATTAAGTCACATAATAAACATTGTTTAGCTAAAACAAGAGGGAAAATACAACCAATGTAAAACATTGAAGCAGACATAATAATATGTAATTTTCCTAATTTTTATAATCTAAAAGAGACAGCATACCTAATCATTAAGAAATTTCTTTACGGGAAAGTATTATTAGTTTTCATCTAAGTCATTTAATACATATTAACTACTTCACGGTTTTCGGCAATAACATTTCTTAACCATAAACATCTATTTCTTTTAGACTAACTGATTTCTTTATCTCAAATAAATTAACAGAAAAATCCTCAGTGTTGCACCCGCCATGTTTGATATAGCGTTGTATTGTATATTTTTATAGAAGACGATACATTCAAGAAACCTATTATAGTTGATGCATAAGTATACACATTTTTAAAAAGGTACTCACATGTATGAAGTTCTACCATTTCTGGAAGGCCCCGCAGTTGGTTAATAACTCCTTTCTTAATATTGTTCTGAAGCTATATATTATAGCATTCTGTCCCAGCTTTAAATTGTGGCATATTTCCCAGTTAGAATAATAAGCTCCTTTATTTCAGAATCATCCATCATTATACCTAAAAAGCATATAAAGATACTATTATGTTTCTTTTTTAACCATTCGGATACGCAACAATATTATTATTACATCTTAAATTACTCAATTTACTTTTATTTAATACCTTGCAAGAAAACTTCTTGTTCATAAATATAAATATGAATTAACTTAACATTATATTTCTTATACTGCAAAATATTTGTAGTTTTCAATTTAAGAAATAAAAACTTTAGGATAAGAAAATTAAATGTAACCATTAATGCATTTCTTAGTATTGAAGAAATGATCTGTAAGAAATTATTGAGTTGTGTTTAAGAAACTCGTTTCTTTATATGTGAACCGGTATGTTTAAGTTAATAGGATATGTAAACTTTTAAGAAATATTGCTCAAAGAAATCGGTGTTTTAGGAGAAAAGAAATTGTTCTCTCGGTGAAGGGATCGAAACCAGACTTGAGGAACCACTTCTAAATGGACCTTACAATTTACTACAACAGGAACTCTCTACAGGCCAACCTCACCAAAACCCAAGTCTGCTCTTTCTACCTAATATAGAGAGAGGCACAATGAAAAGGAGACCATCTAAAATTCGCGGAGAATTCAATATACCTCGGAGTAAAGCTGGACACAATACTAACTTATAAAGTAAACTACCAAAATACAGCTCTGAATTTAGCATCCCGTAACAACCTATACTTCGAGAATTCCACCACTCTAAATGAGGCGCCAATCCAAACGTCCTCCTGACCACAGCAAAGACTCTCAGCTTCACCAAGGACGACTGTGCATGTCTTGTGTGAGGTAAATAGCCATAAGCTAAGAAAGTGGAAGTAGTTCTGAACGAATCATACCGAATTGCAAAAAAGCTGTACCTATTGAGGTGCAAGAATCGACACACCACACCTGCAAAGATGAACTACAGAGTACAATGAGTGCTTCAGGCAGTCATTCGTCCACAGACAGGAAGGGTACATTCCATGTCAAATCACTCAGGCAAAAAATTTTGGATCTCCGATTTGTCTGAAAATTGGTATATAACTTCAGCGGGACGTAAAAATAAGATATTTAAGGTCAAAAAACCTTCTTCTTCTTTTTTTCTCAAAATGTTATTTTATGCGATTTTACAGTGATTTGGTGTTTATTTAAACAAATTTGCATTTCCTGTCGTAAAGTATCGATGAAAAACATAATATTTTAATAGAAAGGACTCAAAAATGGCATTATATGGCATTATAACAAGTTATTTTGAATCAAAACAAGTTTTTGATCAAATTTTATAGTGTAAAAAGCGTTAAAATACCGTTTTTTGCATTTTCCTCCATTCCCAAAATACATTATCATCAATTTGGCTGAAAATTTGCCCACAGATAGCCAAAAGATAGAACTTTATGTGGTTAGAAGGATTTGAATTATATTACAATACCAAAAAAGTTACATGCACTAATATCAGACTCAAAAGTATATATTAGTCCAGTCGGGATAGCATTTGACCTTGAATGCCGAGCTGCCCAAAATTTTATTTTTCTGATCTTTAGGGGAGTCAACAGTAGCCTAAATTTAAAATCACGAATGAATTCCTCCGTCATATTAGCAGCCATCTTGATTTTAAAGGAGAACCTGTTTTGCTCAATATCTCCGCCATTTTTAAATTTTCGACAAAAATGGTAGGAACTGATGTTCCAAATAAATCGTATTTACAACTATTACAATTTATTTTTAACAATTTTTGTCGTGAGGTCGATATTTTCGAGTTAATTTTACTTACAGTAGAAGACGCCTATATTTTTGACTATAATATTGCATGTAACTTTTTTGGTATTGTAAGATAATTCAAATCCTTCTCACCAATAAAGTCCTATGTTTTGTTTATCTGTGGGCAAATTTTCAGCCAAATCGATTATGACGTATTTTGGGAATAGAGAAAAATGTAAAAAACGGTATTTTAACGTTTTCTACACTATAAAATTTGATCAAAAGCTTGTTTTGAATCAAAGTAACTTATTATAATGCTATATAATGACATTTTTGAGTCCCTTCTATTAAAATATTATGTTTTCCCTTGATACTTTACGATAGAAAATGCAAATTTGTATAAATAAACACCAAATCACTGTAAAATCGCGTAAAATAACATTTTGAGAAAAAAGAAGAAGAACATTTTTTGACCTTAAATATCTTATTTTTACGTCCCGTAGAAGCTATATACCAATTTTCAGACAAATCGGTGGTCCAAAATTTTTTTTGCTCCAAAATTGAGTGATTTGAAATGGAATGGCCCGAAGAGTACTTACACGACGATCTGTGGATGAAATTCAGGAATAATTTCCTCAATGGCGTTCCCTTCATCCTGACATCCTCCGAATAGACCAGGGCGCATCTGTAAAAATATTAGTACATTTGGACGTTGAGAGGTGACTCAAATTTTTTTGCAGAAATTGCTTGAAAATAACTTAAATAATAATATTTGAGTTATCCTCCCTCTCAAAAAGGTCCGGAACATTGTTTAAATAATCAAAATGTCAAAAAATGATGGAAAAATTCGATTTTTTTCTTCGTTGTTTGATTATAACTTTAAAATTATTCATTTCCGAGAAAAGTTGTAAGACATAAAAGTTGCGTAATTAAATTTCCACAATATAGAATTGGCTAAAAATTTAAAAAATAGTCACCCTTGTTGCAAAATAGCAATAATTGCGAAAAAAACATACAAAAACAAGTATTCGAATTTTACCTTTTTCAACCATTTATGCTACACTTAGGACCTTCATATTTCACCCAGAAAAACTCTATGACACAGTAAAACAATAATGTAAATTTCATTAAGATCGGTTTAATAGATTTTGCAAAATAAATTTTGCAATCCAGCTTTCGCAAAAAAAATTTATTTTTTCAAAATGTTACAGGACTGAAAATAAAGCAGATAGAAACTTAAAATTTTTTGTATATAGAAGTGTACTGTACCTTTTCATTTGCAATTAGCAAAATTAAAATCTATTAACTATCACGGCGTAAGGAATTTTTTAAATAAACATTAATTATTGGTGCTACGCGAAGGACAGCGGATAGTTTGCTCTGATTGGGCATTCCAATGACCTTTGATAATGAGTGATACATTTTAATTTTTATTACATTTCGATATAAATAAATAAATTTGTTTATTGCAAAATAAAAGCACATACTCTATCCTTTGAAATTACACTTTTTTAGAAAAAACTTTCTTTGTTCATATATTTTAACTTAGAAAATAAAAGTTTATTATTTTTAAACATATGCAATTGTTTAAACAATATTTCACAAACAATAATAAAATTAGTTTGATTTTTGTGGAATTAAAATATTAAAATACAACAAAATATAGGGTAAGAAAATAATATATTAGATAAAGATTTAAAGAAATTTTGGTGGAAATCAACTTGGGGTGTGAATCGAACACCGCTGTCCTGCGCGTAGCACCAAAAATTAATGTTTATTTAAAAAATTTCCTGACGCCGTGGTAATTAATCCATTTTAATTTTGCAAATTGCAAATAAAAGGTACAGTACACTTCTATAGGCAAAAAAGATTCAACTTGCTCTCTGCTTCATTTTCAGTCCTGCAACATTTAAAAAAAAATGAATTTTTTTTGCGAAAGCTGGATTGCAAAATTTATGTTGCAAAATCTGTTAAACCAATTTTAATGAAATTTACAGTGTTGTTTTACTATATCATAAAGTTTTTCTGGGTAAAATATAAAGGTCCAAAGTCTAGCATAAATGGTTGAAAAACGTAAAATGCGAGTACTTGTTTTTGTATGGTTTTTTTCGCAATTATTGCTATTTTGCAACAAGGGTGACTATTTTTTAAATTTATAACCAATTTTATAATGTAGAAAATTTAATTAGGCAACTTTTATGTTAGTACAACTTTTCTCAGAAATGAACAGTTTTAAAGTTATAATCAAAAAACCAATAAAAAAAATCTAATTTTTCCTTCATATGTTGATATTTTGATTATTTAAACAATGTTCCGGATCATTTTGAGTGGAAGGATAACTCAAGTAATATTATTTGAGTTATTTTCAAGCAATTTCGGCAAAAAAATTTGAGTCACCTCGCAACGTCCATCTCAAAACAGATGCGCCCTAGACTAGAAACCAAACACACCGACTGGCTTGAACTGCGACTAGAGGACATGGGAAACTAGATGAAATCGGGCGTGGCCGCTGTAAAGACCAACATAGCAAGGTGGAGCAAACTTGATGAAAACGACACATTATGCACGTGCGGGCAACGTCAGGATATGGACCACTTGCTCCAGTGCAACCAATGCCCGTTTCCGTTCACGATGGGTGCATGTGGAAGGCCAACGCCAGGGAACTAAATTGCACACTAAACTGTGGATTTTCAAAAAAGCTAATTTTGATAAAAGATCGACAATCCAAAGATATAGTTGTCAAATCGCACATTGGAGACTGTACAGAAAACAGAGCAGGAAAAGAGAAAAGTATACCAGAAATACAATTGCGACCTGAAAACAAACCAAAGATTCTAGGTGGATAAATATATTAAAGAACAGAGAAGAATAGACCAAATTATATCTATTATAATTAATTCAAACTAAGAAATTTAAGATTTTTAATAGTCAAAAAGAATTATGATCATCATCATCATCAGTAGCTCGATAGCCCTTTTTGGGTCCTGGCTTGTTCTAGGATTTTCCGCCATTCTGTTCTGTTCCTTGCTTTATTCTTCCAGTGGGTAATCTCAAGTGTTTTCAGATCTTGTTCCACTTGTTCCATGTATCTAAGTTTGGGTCTTCCCTATGACCTTCTCCCTACTGGTACTTGCCTCATTATATGTTTTGTTGTTTCGGTCTCCAACATCCGTTCAACATGGCCCACCCAGCGCAGACGTCCGACCTTTATGGATGTCATGACGTCGGGTTAGTTGTATGCTGCGTATATGTCTTGACAGACTGTCAGTTTGAAACCAAGATGAAGACCACACTATAGTACCACTACATTTCTAAATTCTTTGAACATCGACTTATTGACGACATTGTTGTAGCCGAAATGGCCTAATTATTGTAATATTAGGGTCTTTTGACCTAACTATGTAGCTATTTCCAACTACTTTGGATCTAAAGTTTCTACCTTATGATGGACTGATTGGTCCGAAAACGTTTGTGTGTTTTATGTACTATAGATGTACCCACTTCAATCCAATTTGAATCATGTTAGATAAAAATTTTAATAAATTTATATACCATCTACCTACAAGTGAAGTTTTACTTCCTTGGTAAGTTTTTTATTATGGTATACAGCCAATGAGAGGAATATTTTCCTTTATATTTTAATTAATACAGAGTTAAAATGGAAAACTGAAGAATATTTCTTCTAAACGTGACAATTATCATGGGTAGATAGTATGTAGAAAACAAATCCTTATCTTTTATTTATAAAAATTTTAAAGTTTCCAATTTGGTCAAAACTCCAAAACTCCACTGTCGATAAAATTATCGCGATTTAATCAATAAACTCCCTGGAAATGTTGCTTTGACATTATTTTTATTTATTGCTAGAAAAGTATATTTTAAAATACTGAACTCTACAAGCGCTGTCAGTTCTTTTGAGACAACATTTCAGTGTATTTATATACTTCTCTTTGAATAAACTTTTATTCTCGAGTGAAAGTTGTCATACAGCAGCTATATTTTATTTCTTAAATGTCTACATGATATGTTTTCAAAAAACATAAAATGAAATTGATGACAGGCAAAATATTTTTATATTTTATCAAAATATGTATACTGTTCTACAAAAATAAAAACACAATATTCAGTCTGTACTTACCTATAAGTTTGACGTAAATTACATTCAAATGGGATTTAACCAAGACTAAGTATCCTAATAGTAACTTTAAATGATTTTTAATGTTACGATTTAAAAGATATGTAGGTACATCAATGTTTTTTTTTGGCACAGGCTTTTGCCATTCAGCCAGTCACAACTTTTTTAAGTTCTTCCTAAAGCAAAGAAAAGAAAGTAATTATCACAATACCTATTTGATTATCAGTAAGGAATAACATGGTTACTCGCTTCTCTTCTAGGGACCCATCAAGACATTAAATTAATACACAAACTAGACTGGGTCACGGAAAAAAGGTTTTAAACAAATGGGGTAAAACATAGGTTACCAGTTTAACTGTGCTCACAAGTTAAGGTTACTTTTTGAAATAAATTCTGTTGAATAGTCATATACGGTTTTATTACTTAATGACAAAAGGTAGCAAATGTTATAGGGGGAAGGATTTTATGATTGATTAAATTTTTTAATAAGTCATCAGTTTGTTGTATATCTTTTGTACATTCAAAGAAAATATGGTTTAAATCTGCTTCTTTTTGACAATCTTCACATAAACTGGAACTTAAAATTCTAAGTTCTGCTAGATGGGCTGGATAATACGCGTGTCCAGATCTCATTCTGATAATAGATGTAATGTATCTACGTGGGACATCGTAATTTTTAAACCAAAATTCACTCGGGATTGTGGGTTGTATCAGTGCATATTGTGACTTGGAGTGTTGACTATATTTATAATATTCTTGTTTCCACTGTTTGTTTAGATCATTCTTGATTTTTATAAATACATCTGGAATGCAGAGCTTATAATCTGTTTTCACACCAGAAGCAATGGCTTTCTTAGCTAATATATCTACATGCTCATTATACTCGAGCCCTATGTGAGCTTTAATCCACAAAAATCTAACTGTTCTTTGCTCATGGTGTAATTCAAAAATAATTTTTTTAATTAGAAGAATGTAAATATTTGTGTTTTTACTGGGTAAAAACCTAGTCTCAATGGCTAAAAGAACCGACAAAGAATCAGACGCAATTGTTGCGGAGCTGTCATTGGAACTCTTAAAATACTTTAATGCTTCATAAATTGCTATGGCTTCAGCAGTAAAAATTGGAAAATTATGATCCAGTGTAAACATGTTTTCTATACTTTTTGAGGGAATATAAAAAGCGCATCCAGTGCCAAAAGAAGACTTTGATGCATCTGTGTACATCAACGTTATCTTCTTAAATTGGTGCCAAGTATCACGTATCAAACTTGATTTAAAATTTTTGGATGGTACAAGAAATTCTGAAGACAGACTGATCACGGACGCCTCTCTACTTATTCTCTTCTGGAACATCTTGTTTTGTCTCTTCTATTCCTACAAGTCCAGAAAACTTGTTGTCAGGCAGATCAGTTCGCTTAAACGATTTAACCCCTCTATCCCACATAACCTATAGGTACGATAGTGTTAAACTTCGGTATTAGCGAGCACACTAGTCGCAAGAAAAACCTCACCCGTACAGTTATTATAGTTCTGTTGAAGTTCAATTACCTAGTGGATTGACGATTAAGAATGTTCTCCTTTGCTTTTTTTGGCAACCCATTCTTATCTGCCCTAGTCCTATCTACTTATTATAGGTTGTTCCCTATGAGTAATATATGTTTTGCTATTCCTTGTGATATAACTGGAGTATTCGATTTTGCTCTTTTTGTATTCTAAAAATGACAGATTAGTAGAATATTCGGTATAAGATATCGTCAGGACTCGACGATAAAGCTACATTTCGAAAGCCTCAATTTTCTTGCAGGTAGCATTTGCGAGAGTCCACGACTTAACTCCGTGCAACAGTATATTAAAGATATAACATCGTAATAACATAATTTTTATGGGATAGATCATGACATTTGAATACCTTAGCAATTTTTTGAAATTTAGATCAAAATTTCCAGCTCGTAATCTATTATGAATATCAGAGAGTGTATATATGACTTTCTCTGAATGAACTAAAACAAATCCGACTGCTAGTACCGAATTACAACAAAATATCCTTTAATAATAACAAAATCCTTTAATCCTTTCCGGGTAATTATCAAAATAATTACCAAAGATTCTACTAGCAGCATCTATAAGTAAATCAAAAGTCTAATAAATCGGGAAATAAAATTCGAAATTATTTATCCTCTGCGCTTTTTAAGTACCCCTTTAAATACCTCTACTGGCGAATGGATTTAGTGTCCGCAGTCATATAAACCCAAATAAACAACAAGTACCTCTACCCAGGTGCTCCGATGAGGAAACGGTTATTCCGAAATACGTATAAGCACATAGTAGAGGCTCTGTACTGTAATCAAATCTGAACCATCTTTTATTTTCTTTTAGTTTATACTTTATTCACCTTTGGTGGATATTAAAGGAAATAGTTCGCTAAAATTATTATTACGGTGAATGACAGGACGTGAAATGCAATTTAGATTTTCCTTGTCGAGTATTTCGCCACTCTGTTCAAAAACTATTTTAATAAGTTACAGCGGTAAAAAAACTCAGGGAAAATGAAGTGTAATTTTTAATTTCGAATATCTCATTCAAAAGAAATTATTCTACTTATTCTAAGAGTAGTCCTGTCGCCAGTAAGGGTACAACGGCCTCTTTTTCAGTAACCCAAGTTTTTTTATGTACCTATTTTGACCCGTAGAACATGATTTTTTTTGGGTAACAGTCGATCCGAAAGTTATAAACAAAGAACTTGAGGAATCACATAACAGCGATTTTTCGCAAAACAAAACATTTTTTTGTTTTTTTTTTGGTCTTTCTAAGCAAAAAATGTTTTTACAAGTTTTTTCGTAGGATGCATAATATTCGACATAAACCGGAGAACTTTAAAAAATCGAAAATTTGATATTTTTGAACCCGAATAACTTTTGATTGAAAAATAAAATAGCAATAATTCAGCTCATCGCATTTGAAAATTTAAGTCGAATTCTGTCGGTTTTGATTACTTTCATTGCTAAAAATTAATTTTTTTTATTGTTAAACAAAGCTATAAACACATAGTGATTGAATGATGTTTTCAATGCATTTCTCATTTGAAATCCAACGAGTAGGCGCGCATACAGACAATTCCTACGTAGATTACGTACATTAAAACGCATGCATTGGGCACGGGAAACACTATGTGTTTATGGCTTTGTTTAACAAATACAAATTTAATTTTTGGCAATGCAAATAATCAAATCCGATAGAATTTGACTTGAACTTTCAAATGCAGTAAGCATAATTATTGCTATTTTATTTTTTAATCAAATTTATTCGGGTTCAAAAATTGCAATTTTTCAGTTTTTTGAAAGTTCAACCATGTTTATGTCGAAAACTATGCATCCTACGAAAAAACTTGTAAAATCATTTTTTCTTAGAATGATCCAAAAAAATACAAAAAAATGTTTTGTTTTGCGAAAAATCGCTGTTATGTGATTCCTCAAGTTCTTTGTTTATAAACACCTTATCGATATCCGGACCGAATGTTACCCAAAAAAATTTGTGTTCTACGGGTCAAAATACATAAAAAACACTTGGGTAAGTCCATCTGAATTAAGGAGGCCGTTGTACCCTCACTGGCGACAGGACTACTCTTAGATTAAGTAAAATAACTTTTTTTGAATGAAGTATTCGAAATTAAAAATCACACTAGATTTTCCCTAAGTTTTTCACCGCTGTAACTTATTAAAATAAAGATTATAGAAGTTTTCAGGGAATTTTGGCCTTCAGTAACAACGTAATCTTTCATTCTGCGTTTAAATTTTTCAAAAATACTTATTAGTTTCCTCAGGATTCGAAAAAAAATAATCGCATTTAAATAACATTAGAGCCAAAACTTTGTACCGATCCCCTTAAAACCATTTTTAGGACTTTTGTAATCATCTTCTTAACAGAACGATGCACTGTGGACTACTCATTCAAATGAAAATATTTAATTCTTAATCACAGCCAGTTAAAAATTTCAGTGTTTTGTCCAGCAGTGTATGTATCATTAAAGCTAATATAAATGTGTAAGAAACGCGTTTCTCTCGGGACGACACTTCTTCTTCTCAGAATACAACAAAACTTTTCATCTAATTTTAAAGACCATGTTGACGAATAATTCCTCCGCTTCCGTCAAATTATTCAAACCGAAAGTAAGTATATAGGATTATTTTCAACCATAATTCAAATATTTTACGAATGCAAATTTGCGAAGGGTGCAAAATATATCCCCAACATTTCACTTTATCGCCCCGAATATCAAACTTTTGGATCCTTTCCATTATAACACCGCGGATTCGTCCAGCGACGTCCGATATTTTTTTAACGTGTTTCAAAAAAAAATGTTCTACTATTACGATAACAAAATCACTAATTATTACCAGCTTTATCAACATTATGTATAGCCCGATCAAAGAACAATCTGACCCCAAAAAAATAAAGGAAGGATAAAAATTTGGAAATAGGTAGTTGAAATTGTCTGTTATTATATAAGAAAAAGTTTACAATTCTACGTCCCCTCCATTTTTCAAAAATAGAGGGGAAGATCCCCATCTCGAAGGTGACAAATATACAATTAAAATAAGTCCGGAGTTGGATAAAATGACTAATTCTACGCAACTTTTGTTCCATAGAGTTTTTTCCCTAAGTCAATACTTTTCGAGTTATTTGCAAGTGAATTTTTAATAGAAAAAAACATGTTTTTGGACTGTTTTTCGGAGATAACTCAAAAAGTAAATATTTCAGCAAAAAAAATATTCTTAGAAAAAATATAGCTTATAAAAAACTTAAACTTAAAAAAAATACGGTGTATGCTTGAGGCCTGTAGACGCAGTAGAAGCAGAGTAATAGCTAATGAAAAGTAGGTTCTTCTTCATAACATTCCAAATGGAATATTTCAATGTGAAATAACCCAAAAACGGAGCATTTTTCGGGAAAATTCATTTTAACTTTTTTAAACTGTTCAAAAAAAGGATTATTTTTATTTTTTTTTTAATTTGTAACATTAAAAGTAAGTGAGTTACGCTCAAAATATTGTTGGTTCTTTTTATTTTTTGGTAAAAAAATCGCGAAAATCAGCCCCTAATTAGCATCACAAATAAATTTTATCAGTACCACTTTACAAGTTACTTTATTTATGTATTATTTATATGATCTGTAAGTTTCATCGCTTCAAAGTGCTTATTATTGAAAAAGCTGTAGTTAAAATGGCTTGGACGAGTAACTAATCACGAGTTTAGGCAAATTTTGAACAGCAATAGCATAATCAATTTTAGTATAACAAGAAAACAAAAAAGGAAAAATATTCAGAAAAGAAAGACGTACATTTTATTACTCCTTAAGATTTTTGGTTTTACTAATAATTTTTAAGTTATTTCGATGAACAATTCCATTTTTTTTTCAAAATTAAAAAAATGTTTAATTTTAAACCCAATTTTTTTCAAAACTTAGCACTTTGAACAAATGAAACTTATAGATAATATAAACAATATATAACTAAAGTAGTTTGTGAAGCGGTTACGATTAATTTTATTTGGGAAGCTAATTACGGGGTGATTTTCGCGATTTTTGTACCAAAATATAAAAGGCACCAACAATATTTTGAGCCTAACTCACTTATTTTTAATGTTAAAAAAATTTTTTTAAAACTAAAATACACCTTTTTTAACTTTTTAAAAAAGTTGTAATGAATTTTCCCCGAAAAGTGCTCTGATTTTTGGTTATTTCACATTGAAATATTTGATTTGGAGTTTGACGAAGAAGAACCTACATTTCATTAGCTACAACTGTGCTTATACTAGGTCTGCAGACCTCACGCTTACACCATTTTTTTCAATTTTTTATAAGCTATATTTTTACTAAGAATATTTTTTTCGCTACAGTACTTACTTTTTGAGTTATCTGCGAAAAACCGTCCATAAACATGTTTTTTTTATTGAAAATGAACATATTCACTCGCAAATAACTCGAAAAGTATTGAGTTAGTGAAAAAACTCTATAGAACAAAAGTTGCTTAGAATTAGTAATTTTATCCAATTCCGGGCCTATTTTGAACGTATATTTTGTCACTCACGAGAAAATATTTTTTGTAAACTTTTTCTTATATAATAATACACAATTTCAACTACCTATTTCCAAATTTTCATCCTTCCTTTATTTTTTTGGAGGTTTTCGTAAAATTTTGAGTTCCCTGATCGGGCTAGTATATCCAACGATTTAGATAATTAAAAGAGAAATATCCAAGGAACTATTCATAAGAAAATTGTTCTAATAATCTGTATTTACTCAAGCAGCATTATTTGCAGCTTACGTGATCGACACACTTTTTAAAATTAAATTATCAATCTGGTTTTTAAATAGGAAAGAAGACTTTTGGAAGGAGGGCTTAAATACTTAATGTTAGTGAGTATGTCCGTAGGGATCGATCTGTCTGGAGCGTTTTCCTTAGGTATTTGGTAACTTTAAATTAATTAAGTAGTGCTATCTAAGACATTCAGCTCAGCGGTGTGCTATTGTTGGAGGTGTGGAATTTCATAAAAAAGGGACCTACAGGTTTTGTGAAATGATCCCTTTTTATGTAATTTCACACCCCCAACAATAGCACACCTCTGAGCTGAATATTAATGTATCTCTTAGATAAGTGGTACGGGTATACCAGAGATTGTGCTAGGTATAAGTAGTCCATGTGTTGAGACCGCTCCCGTCTGGAAAAATTTCTGATTCGGTTTATTTGTGGATTCCTATTCAAAAATGTCCCCTTTAAACAAATCTGAAGAATGCCGGGCGGAATTTTTGGGAAGAAATTGTTTAAACAATTTTTATAAACAAATCCAAAAGATCATTTTTTGACCCGAAGAATATTTTTAGGTTTCTTGGGTCATTCTAAACAAGAAAGGTATCTTTTGATTTTTCTAAAAAATTGATAATTTTCGCATTATAGGCGATTTAAAATCTGAAAAATGCAAAAATACGCATTTTCAAGGCTTATAAACTCATATTTAAATTAGTATTTTTGGGGTTGCCAAGTACTTAAATTGTAGTTTAAACATTCGTTTTCAAGATTCTGCAGACTGATCGGTTCTAACTTAAATTTACACCGTTCTTATTTAATTGTTATTTATGCGTGTTCATCTGATTTTTTTGCCTGTGCGGTGCGCACTATTTCCAAAAATCTCCTATTTTCCTCCGAAAAATATATTTTTTAGATTTTTCGGGACATTCTAAATAAAATAGGTTTCTTGTCATTTTTCTCAAAAAGTAATAGTTTTATCGTTTAAGTACACGTGCTGGCGTATTTTGAACGCCAGATATAAGAATTCTACTGCAAATATATTTAAAAATTTAATTCTTGACCTTGTTTATCTATCTAACCTATCACTGGAATGTGCTTTACAATTGGTTTTAATTTCGTTATAATCGGCGTTCTGGGCAGATCGTAATTTAAAGTTTATTATATGTTGTTTCGGGTGGTGGACAATATACGCCACGATTATAATAATATAAGTACATCTTTCAATTGTTTTTTAGTCATTATGGCACAAAATATTTTTTTTTATAAACAATACTTTTTCTCATTTAAAAAATCACATTTAAAAAAAATATTAGTAATTTTATTTATCATGGAATCAGATTCCAGTTACAAATCCTAATTCGCTTACTGAGAAGGAACTCCAAGTATTCGCTGATACCGAATAAGTTATAAGTGATTTAAAGCGCATTTTCGGATTTTAAATCGCTTATAACTTTAAAACTATTAACTTTTGAGAAAGATGACAAGAAACCTATATTATTTAGAATGTCCCTAAAAATCAAAAAAATATGCATTTTGGGGGAAAATCGGAGATTTTTGGAAAAGAGCGCGCCGCACCGGCAAAAAAATCGGATGGACATGCATAATTAACAATTAAATAACAACGGTGTAAATTGAAGTTAGACCCTATCAGTCTGTAGAATCTTGAAAATTAATGTTTAAACTACAATTCAAGTACTTGGCAATCTCAAAAATACTAACTTAAATATGAGTTTTTAAGCCTTGAAAATGAGTATTTTCGCATTTTTCAGATTTTAAATCGCCTATAACTCGAAAATTATCAACTTTTGAGAAAAATCACAAGATACCTTTATTGTTTAGAATGACCTAGACAAAAACCTAGAAAAATATTCTTCTGGTCCAAAAAGGTGATATTTTGTATTTGTTTAAAAATATTTTTTAAAAAATTTTTGCCCAAAAATTCCGCCGGCACCCTCCAGATTTCAGATTTGTTTAAAGTGGACACTTTTAAATATGAATCTACAAAGACAATGAATCAAAAAATTTTTCAGATGGGAGCGGTCTCACCACATGGACTATAAAAATCAATTTCTTTGAAACTAAAATGATAAGCATTAAAAAGTTCGTAAAACTAGTTTAAGTTAAATCACACTAAAACGTGAAATTTTTTTACATATTACATATTATTTACTATTAAAAATAACAAATATCTGGATATTACAGGACAATTCAACAGGTCTCTTGTCTTTGATTTGAGAACCACCATTTGCTGAATCACCAAACTTTAGAAAACCATCATATGTTGAACCACCAAACTTTAGAAAACCATCATGCGTTCAACCACCAAACTTTAGAAAACCACTATCTGTTAGAAACTTGATATTTATTTAAACCATAGACAAACTAGTAGCTGGGAGGAGTTTTAAAAGTTATTTATTAGGCCATTTCCGAAAAGCACGTCACTGCGTTCCTCAAAAGATGATAACATCTAGAGTTGTACGGAAACATTACAATTCCGCGAATATTTTACTTTGGGCAATAAATACGTCTTCTTTGCTGTTCCTTAGTTGAAATCGGAGTATAAATTAAGCATTCTATAAATTACGGCGTAAGATGCGGTTTATCTGAGACACGTGCTTGCTGACTGCAACAATTGTTCTATTATCTTCTAGAAAATAAATAGAGTTTTAGCGACGTCAAGCTTCTGCCTACTGGGCGGGCTGCCGGAAATTTAACGATTTAAGACAGCATGTTCTCTAAATTTATGTTAGGTAATAATATGGCTAGAAATTCTTTTGAAAATATTAAAAACCAGAATCAAATTTGAAAAGGCAAGTTGATATTATAAAAAATATTATATTATGTATAATAACCAAAAACAAAAAAAAACAAAAAACAATTGAAATACAAAAAAGCTGCTGATAAATATGGGATACCAAATAAATTGACGAAATATGGTGGAGGTGACTATGCAAAGACGGCGATAAAAAATAACCAGGAAACTATAGTATATCAAATAGGTGTTAAATGGGTTGCATGTGAGAGTTCATTTTGAATGAAGTAAAAAACAGACGTAAAAACCAGAGTTAGAACTATGTCTAGTTGTAAAAGATGCTACAGATCCATAAGATCAAGCCAATATTGAACAGCATCCGTAAAAGTAGTTAAGACAACAGACACATATGCATGTACACTCGGGGGCGGCAACAAACGTCCCCAAGCTGACAAACACATGCAAATGTATGTCGTCCGTAATCATGCAATGATTACGTGTCGTGCTTACATTCGACTACAAGGAGCTACTTCCTGAGTATTTATTAACATGATATCTTGCTTAAGTTATACTAACGGGATGTGGTGGAATAGACGGAGGATGTTATAAAGGTTAACAAGTTTATGGAAATTATTAATTATTAAAAGTTAGTTGTTAGCTAGCGCCACAGAGTCATGATTACCGATTTTTTTTGTTCAATTGGATGAATTGGGACTGTAGAAAATGTGGTTTCAACAAGGCGGTGCAATGATGTACACTGCTCGAGCCGTAACCGATTAGGTCTGTATCCCGCGTATGAAAAAAATGTTGATTCATAGCAAGCTGAAAAGTGGTTAATAGCTTAAGGATGTCTAGTCGGATAAACTTTGATATATGGGAACACTGGAACAGGGGCAGTTTTAATTGTGGATCAGGTTAAAAATTTGGAACGGTCACACCACGAAAACGGCACATTTATTTTGTCCGTCAGAAGAGATTTAAACTCTCCGAGCAGAGATTAAACTCTCATGCAAAATTCAGACTGCTATTTATCACCTGTCATAATTCCTGTCATTTGACATATTCTACATGTTCCACTCATTAAAACGCCCATTTGGTGATAAATAGCAGTCTGATTTTTGCATGAGAGTTTAATGTTCGAAGACTTTAAGTCTGTTCTGTCGGACAAAATACATGTGCCGTTTTCGTGGTCTGACCGTTACAAATTTTTAACCTGATCCACAATTCAAACTTCCGCTGTTCCAGTGTTCACATATATCAAAGTTTGTCCGACTAGACACCCTTAAGCTACTAACAAATTTTCAGCTTGCTATTAATCAACTTTTTTTTCATACGCGGGATCCAGACCTAGATATTCTAAAAGAAGCATCAAATGGTCTCGTTTTGGTGATTTACACTGACCGGCCCTATTACCAGATTTAACCGTTCGACACTTTTTTTATACAAGTTATTTGAAGTTGCGGAACAAGCCTTAGACTCTTGAAGCCCTTAAAGACAATACTCGCTGGGAATGGGAGAACCCACCGTTCGAAATTCTGGCAAAAGTGATTGAAAATGTCATAAAATAGACCCATATAGTAACTACACTGCGGTGCAAAAAAATCGATCCACAAAATTTTTTTTAATTTTTGATGTTTCGAATTTCCTAAACCTGTTGTCCGATTTAAGTAACTTTTGACCACGTTATAGCCTTAATCTTTGACAATATCGCTGTAATAATATTGTTGCTAGACATCCAACTGTCGTTGTATATCGGATGTACGAATCAAACTGTATTTTTTTTCAAAGTTCGCATCACCCTGTGGATTATTCTAGCATTTATAAAATACTGAAATTAAAACCCAACTATAGCCTCAGGTTTTCTTAACATTTTGTCTTTCGATTCATTCGCTTATGTTGGATAATAAAAAAGTTATGTACTTTAACAACTGGCCATGTTCGTCGTCAGTACAGGGTGTTTCTAAATAAGTACGACAAACTTTAAGGGGTAATTTTACATGAGAAAATAATGACAATTTGCTTTATAATCATATGTCCGCAAACGCTTCGTTTCGAGATACGGGATGTTCAATTTTTTTACAAACTGATGATTCATTTATTGCTTTAAAACCAGTTGAGATATGCAAATCAAATTTGGTGGGTTTTAAGACGTAGTTATTGTACATTTTTTTGACATACAATTAAGAATTTAATATTCACCATTGGCGCGCAAACGGGTATTATCACCGATTATATTACCCGTAAGCACGCCAATGGTGAATATACAATTTTTAATTGAATGTTAAAAAATATGCTATAACTACGTCTTAAAACCCACCAAATTTTATGTACATATCGATACATTTTTGACAAAGTAACGTAAGTGACATTTTTGAAAATCATGTTTTTCCATTAAACTAACGCTATTATTGTTCATCCCATGTCTCAGAAAAAAGCGTTTGCGGACATATGATTATAAGGCAAATTGTCATTATTTTTGCATGTAAAATTACCCCTTAAAATTTGTAGCACTTATTTAGAAAACACCGTGTAATGACGACGAACATGGCCAGTTGTTAAAGTACCTAACTTTTTTATTATCCAACATAAACGAATGAATCGAAAGACAACATGTTAAGAAAACCTGAGGCTATAGTTGGGTTTTAATTTCAGTATTTTATAAATGACAGAATAATCCACAGGGTGATGCGAACTTTAAGAAAAAAGCACAGTTTGATTCGTACACCCGGTATACAATGACAGTTTGACTGTCTAGCAATAATATTATTACAGCGATATTGTCAATGAGTAAGGCTATAACGGTGTAAAAATTTGCTTAATTGGACAAGTTTAGGAAATTCGAAACATCAATAATGACCAAATTTTTAGTGGATCGATTTTTTTGCACCTCAGTGTATATAATAGTAGGGGAGGAAAGTATGCTAAATGTGCAGTCACTAAAACCAAAAAAAGTTAAGTAAAGTTTTCCATTTTAGTGTGAAGTACACCACCACCCCACCTCCGTGGGGGTCGTGTTTGATGCCATTCGATAGATTTTTGAAAAATATTGAATAAGTGTATTTTTTAGTTTTTCTATCTGATGTTCATTTCGCAAAATATCGCACGATTCGTATTTAAAATATTAAATTTACCCCCCACTCTCTCCGTGGGAAGTCGTGTTTAGTATCATTCGATAGAGTTGAAAAATATTGAGTAAGTATTTTTTAGTTTTTTGATCTGTCATTCATTTCGCGAAATATTCGCTTTTTCTTGTGAAACTTTGAGACTCCTCATTTCCTTACGCTGCGCCCAAATCGTCAGATTTTTGAAATATACACTTTTTTGCATGTACTTACCTTATGTTTTTTTAAGGATAGATCTTTTTTCGCCCCCCTCCCCCCTTAATGAACTCCCCTATGTTTAGAGCCAATATATCGTAGAGGTACCTACATCTACATGGTACCAGGTTTTTCCCCATATGATAACCTGACGCGCTCGAGTTAGTTACTGCAAAAATCCCCGCTTGTGCTCCCCTACCATAAGTTATCAACTCTATCGGCGGCAGATATCATTTTCTCGACTTGATGGAATAAATTCTAATGGATTAGAAATAAATAAATTTCTCAAGCAGAACCAACGTTTTTCAAAAAAAGAGAACATCGGGTTTACATGATTATCAGTATATTATGCCCCAACTTGTACCTCTTTTTTATCTTTTGCGGTTGTTTTCTAGCGTATTACTATTTTTTTAATATTGTACTACTATTAACACAAAACAATAACAAAGCATTTTCGGTATCCGCGTTTCAAAGTTCATATGTAAAAATGATATCAAACATCAATCATTCAGTGCTGCTATGGACGCTATTACAGTCCTGTTAGAATATTTATTTTGGCAGCTGCCTGTTATTACAGTAGAAAAAATAAAACAACTCCACCCAGTTTAATACAAGAATATGCAAATACGATCCTCTACATGCTTTGTTAGACGATATTTTAAAGTATATGCTTTAAAGTATATCACAATTTTTCGTGCATTGCTTGACAGATAATGAGTATTTAATATTTACCTTAAGTACAGGTTTGCTGTTATTATCACAGATATAGGGCAACCATTAAGATATAAAAATTGAATAGCTATTTAAAATTAAATATTAAGACACGCTTATGTTAAAGGTGTAGGCGCAAAATCTTGGTCCAGTGCTATTTATATGCATTTATTTTTTTCGAATCTTGAGAAAACTAGTAAATACTTTTAAAAAATTTAAACGCAGAATGAAAGATTACTTTATTACTGAAAGCCCCTGTAGACGAGGGCGGATCTGTAAAACAACATTTATTTTTGGATGTGCGAGGTGGCATTCGGATTTTTGCAGATAAAGTTAGGTGACAGCTTCAATAATAATAATTTACTTATGCACCTTCTCAAGTATGCCCAAAACATTAATAAAAAAATTAAAATATACAAAAATTTCGAAAAACATCGATTTTTTTATACTTGCTTTGCTTATAACCTTAAAACGATTCATTTTGGAAAAAAGTCGTAGGGACGTAAAATAAAGATTATTGAATTTTGTATTATATTCTTCCGGTTAAAAATGTCTTAAATTATTAACCTTTGTGCAAAATAGCAATAAATACAAAATAAGGGGGCAAAATAAGCCTATTATTATTCAATGTTTTTCAACCACTTTGGTTACACTTAGAAACTTCGTAATTCGCTTAGAAAATTCTTACAACCTACTTAAATCGTAACCAAATTTCATTAAAATCGACTTAATGGGTACGTATTTTCGGCTGCAGTGCTATTCAAATGGGGATTTATTCTTTTCGAATCCTGAGAAAACTAACTAGTATTTTTAAAAAATTTAAACGCAGAATGAAAAATTACGTTATTTTCGAGGGTAGAAAGTCCCTGAGAACTTCTATAATGTTTATTTTAATAAGTTACAGGGGTAATATTTACTAATCTGTCTTTGTCATACAACGCATTCAATCGAATAGAATATTGTCAGCATACTGTCAGTCAGACAGTGACAATCAGTGACAATTTTAAATATTTGACATGGCATCGGGAATATTTTGAGTTGTTGATTAAAAATAATATTGATATATAGTGTATTTGATAAACAATTGATTTGAGGACGTGAACTTAATAAAAAGTTATTTGTTGTGTATTCTTTGTGGAAGATCCAAGCAGAGAATACATCAGGATAATATATTCTGTGATCCAAGTATTTTGTTGTTAAAGATGTTCAAAATTGTAAGCGTTCCATAGTAACAATATATTTTTAAAAAATCACTTTAACACTTTTTCTCTTTTCTTGAATGAGTATTAGTTTTTGTAGTACATATAAATTATTACAATCACGGAATACATAGTTAGTGAAAAAATTATCACATTTATAAACTGAATTAATAATTTGCAATTATAAAAATAACAGTTATCCAAGAACATTCAAAAGCCATCTCTTTAAATGAATGATGACATTTTCAAGTAGAATGACATTCTATAAATGTTTACATATCCATACCAGTGTGAATTTTACTACAAGTAATTCGCCATGTAAAGACAGAAAAAGTAGGGATACCCGTAAAATATTTGCGAAATATGTACCGATGGCCTTAATAAATTTTGCATAATAATTTTGCAATCTAAATTTTTTTAAAAAAATTAAATTTTTTTAGAAACTCTGAAAAAAAGTAGACCATTTAGAATTTTGCTAATTTTTTTACATATTTATAAAGAGGCGCTCTACCTATCTAATGCACTTTACAGAACTAAATTGGATTATTTAAGCGGCCTCGGCACTGGTTTAAAGTTATAAACAATTTTTTGGTTTATAAACAAATACCTACAGTTAGGACGTTTGAGATGGAATAAATTCATTTTTCAGTTATTTATCAAATAAACATTTTCTTTTGTTTTAAGGCAACAGTAAAATGCATTTCGAATTAAATAAATTTCATACTTTTTTCTTTTTGTCTCAATTAATTAAAAAAAATTTGGGCACCCTGTATAAATAATTATGTTAATGTTGTTACGGGTTAAAAGTCGCTAAGCAACTAGAAACGATTCTTATAATTAAGATTGTCATAATTTTTGCTTTATTGTCACAAGTACTGGCCTAAACAATTATAAAAATCAGGCTTCTATATTGTCTTGAACATTAGCGGCTATCAAGCCATTTTTAAGTCCGAAATCATATAGAAAATCAGGCATGAAGTAGGCTTTAGGTATACATTGCTACCTGTCTAGTAAGGGTCATCTCTTTGTCTTTACCTGTCTAGTGTCATATCTTGCTCACTTTTGATTTACACTTCATGAGGACAAGTTAGTATTGTCCTATGAAACTCCTTGAGGATATTTAATCAGAAGTAATCCAGATAACTAATTAAGAAATATTCAATTTGATGAAGTTGACGATTGTCTTGCTCAGCAAGGATTTAAAATATCTGGATATTTAGGTCCCCAAGACCTTTCTTTTTGGCCATACGCTATCTTTAAGGTAAGCTTTGTTTTTTTAACACCTGATTCGTTGTCTAAAGGGAAACCTTTAGTAATTTTAATTTATACCTTTTGCTCTGCTTGCATGCTGATGTATCTATTCATTTCAGGCCAACAATTTTTCTTTCTCTCCAATTCATTTTGATGTTGTGAGTTTTTTTGAAACACCCTTGTCCAGGGTCGATATTTATATAACCTGTATATCTGTGAAGTATCCAAGTATATAAATGCAGTACGACATCATCCACGTGTATAACATCGACGAAAAAAACATAAGGTAGGATCAAACCAATACTTCTCTTAAAAGAACGTTGTTTTGCCTGTCTAAGCCACCACACCATACAGCAGTCTGACAAATATCTCGGTTTTGTATTTTTTTCTTGTAAATAGTACCTAAATATAATATTACATAGTTTTAAGAATTATAATATGGGTGTACGCTGAAAAGAATATTCTTAGAGGCAAATATAAACTTTAGTTGAGCTTTTTACCTTTTCCTTTTGGTTTTTTTATATCTTCAATTAAGATTAATATGAATTTTTTTAGTTTTGGTTAATAAGAATAAATAGTTTGTGAATTCTCCGATTTTTTTGATTTCTTATTATTATTTTTTTGTTTGGTAGAAAATAAAACTAGTTATTTACCTTCGCATACCTTCAATAAAAACCGGTAACATCGGCGAAGAGTAACATTTGGCGCTCCAACGTAAAATTTTTTGTTATTATTTATTTTATAAAGCATTGAGTATTATTACATATTATTATTTAACAGATATAAAGATATACACTGCTGTACATAACTATTATTAGGCATAAAATTTCTGATTTTTGATATGGCATAGTGGCATAATAGTAATTATTGTTAGGTACATATTTCACAGATATTTTGATACACACTGCTGTACATAAATATTATTAGGCATAAAATTTTTGATTTTTGATATGGCATAGTGGCTTAATATTAATTATTATTACATATTACACAGATATTTTGATATACACTACTGTACACAAATATTATTAGGCACAATATTTTTTATTTTTGTGCTTTGTGGACACTTTCTTGATTTCTTGCAAATAAATAGTTAATTTTATTCCTTTATTTCCAATATACAGGGTGGCTCAAAATTATTGCACCTCATAAAATATATATTGCATAGTATTTTATCGGTTTTAATGTTCGGATTTAACCCAATAGTTGTGTATTGACTTACTACTAGCTCGCATAACTTAAAGTAGTAGTTGAAGTTATTTTTTTTTGTTTTTTGTAAGCTCGCATAACTTAAAGTAGTAGTTGAAGTTATTTTTTTTTTGTTTTTTGTAAGCTCGCATAACTTAAAGTAGTAGTTGAAGTTATTTTTTTTTGTTTTTTGTAACATTGGGTAAGGGTTGCGTGTTGCCATTTCACGCAAAAATATTTAAGAATAGGATACTATAATATATTGTTGAGATTTTTTTTTGTCTGTACTTTGTACTTCATCTCTTATTTTATCATATTTTTTTATCTCTAACCGAGATAGGGTTTTATTTTATTCTTTTTCGGTTTACTTAATATGGAGGTTAATAGACTTTTGGGTGATGAACTCAGTTATGAGTTATCAATAAGAAGTTTACCAATTGATGCAAATGTACACACGAAAAGGGCTACGTTGAGAGAAGCTCTTAAAGCAGAAAAAGAGGGACAAAGAGATTCTCCTAAGGTGGTTAATATAGACCCATCTTTTGAGTTTTCGTTGTGCTCAGGGAAACTTAGCGATCTGGAAGAAGGTATAGAACATTTTAATGAACAAAACAGAACTAATGAATTTAAAAGAATTAGTTCTCGTCTAACACATGTTAAACTTAGACTTAACAGACTTCAATGCAACGAAAAACAGGAAGCTCCAAGGAATCAACTATTAGATTGGCACAAACGGTTACTATTAGAAGTCAACAGGATTTATGAGAGCTTTGGGAAAGATAATCAAGTAGAGCACATCTCACTTTTGGATACTTCAGTTCCATTATTGCCTGAAATTGTTCATTCCGGGTCTCATGAATGTGGTTTGGTAAACTCAGAATCATTAGCTGAAGAGCATCCTATTGAAGCTGCGCTGTTTGGAGCTACTAACAGTTCACCAACTGCAGGCAATAGAGTTTCATTCTTAAGGCAGGTTTTTGAAGAAAATCAACATGATAGCACGATACAACCACAAGTACATTCTCAAAGATGTTCTAGTTCTCTGAGGGTTTCAAGCAGAATATCAGATGGGAATCAAGAGTATATGTCCAGTGCTATAAATAGACCACTTAATTCAAGTAGAGAAATGAATTCTTCTGAAAATCACACTAGGCATACGGAACCACAAACTGATACAAGATTATCAAGGCACAATTTTAATAATGGAAGTAGTGCAACAGTACCTACAAGGGAGATTGATAATACTTTAGCTCGACATTTTAATCTGGAAACACCTTCATCTAACTTCAACAGTAAAATAATGGATTCGCTAGATTTCTTAAAGCATGATGTTCAGAACGTTGATATAAGTAGATGGAGATTACAATATGATGGAATCTCGAGCGTTACTAGTTTTCTAGAAAGAGTGGAGGAACTCAGAGTTTCAAGAGGAGTATCTAAAGAGAGACTACTTCGTTCGGCTCCAGAACTTTTTACCAAAGACGCCTTACTCTGGTACAGAATGGGAAATTTTACATCGTGGGATAATCTGGTCCAGGAACTTAGGTCTGCTTTCCAGCCCCATGGCTATGAGAATTCCTTATGGGAGGAAATCCGAAGAAGAACACAGGGCTCACAGGAACGAGTTATAAACTATATTTCAGTCATGGAAAATCTATTCAAGAAACTATTGATCCCCCCTAACGAAGAAGAAAGACTGAATATCATTCGTAGGAATATGCTTCCTTATATTCAGCAGGGCTTGGCTTTAACAAAAATTAGCAACATCAGTGATCTTTGTTCATTAGCCAAGGCTATGGAAGCAATGGAAACAAGGATTCGACAATTTTGCCCTCCTCCTTCAAGCACCAGACTTTTGGGTAGAACCTGAATTAGCTTATAGAAAGCCGTCAACTCCTATTTTTACGAGTCCGGTTACAACACCTGTGTTTACAGAAGAAGTTGCAAATAGCGATAAATCTGAACATTTGAATAAGGGTACATGTTTTAATTGTGGATCTGAGGGACACAAGTTTAAAAATTGTAACCAGCCTAAGAAGTTCTTCTGTTATAAATGTGACAACGAAAAACTGTCCCAGATGTTCAAAAAACGCAGCTTCTCTCCCTCGGTAAGTCGGACGAGTGGAGTGGAATGTAAATCAACTCCGACAACTGATAATACAGCGGTCCTTGAATACATTTTAGCCCATGCTGAAGGTGATCAACGACCATACTTGAGTGTCTCAATTCTTGGAAAGGATATACTTGGATTATTGGATAGTGGAGCATCACGAACCATTCTTGGAAAATCTGGTTGGGATGTGTTTAAAGACATTTGCCCATTAAATGAAGATAACAAGAAATCATGTATAGTTGCTTCAGGTGATTCATGTGAAAGTATAGGATCTATTACTGTACCAGTACGGTTAAGAGATCGGGTTCGTGTTTTGAATATTCTAGTTATCCCATCCCTTGTTTCTTCGCTTATTTTAGGTATTGACTTTTGGTCAGCTATGGGGATAGTCCCAGACCTTTTTAAGGGAGAATGGTTTTTTAACCGTGAAGAAGAGTTAAATAGTGTATTAATTTCTGGAATCCAGGACTTTGATTCATTAAATAAAGAACAATGTGATCAATTACAAAAGATTGTAGATAAAGCGTTTTTAGGAATGACATCTCAAGAGACAGGATGTATAAAGGGCGTGGAGCATGTGATACATACCAATTCACCACTCATTAAACAAAGGTACTACCCATTGTCACCAGCTCTACAAAAGGTAGTTAATACCGAACTGGACCAAATGTTAGAAAAAGGCATAGTAGAACCTTCAACCTCACCGTGGTCGTCGCCCATAGTCATGGTACAAAAGAATGACAAATGGAGATTTTGTGTTAACTATAGAAAGTTAAATGCGGTAAGCGTTCCGGATGCATATCCAATTCCTTATGTGTCATCTATTCTAGATAAACTTCGAGATGCACAATATTTAACTACCTTGGATGTCAAATCAGCATATTGGCAAATAAATGTAGCTATGGAATCTAGACCTTTAACTGCTTTCACAGTGCCTAATAGAGGTTTATTTCAGTTTCGTCGTATGCTTTTGGGCTACATTCAGCTCCTGCTACATGGCAGCGTGCAATTGACAATATTTTAGGTCCCGAATTAGACAGTTATGTTTTTGTATATCTTGATGATATAATTATTTGTACATCAACGTTTGAGTAGCATTTAAAAGTTTTAGAGACAGTATTTCAGCGTTTAACCGACGCTGGTGTTACTCTTAATAGGGAGAAGTGTTTAATATGTCGTTCAGAATTGAAGTATTTAGGCTACGTAGTAAATAAATCTGGATTACTTGTCGATCCAGAAAAGGTAGAAGCAATACTGGGAATACCGACACCGAGAACTGTTCAGGATGTTCGTCGGATTGTAGGTATGGCATCATGGTATAGGAGATTTATTCCATCATTTAGTACTGTTGTCTCACCGCTTACTCAACTTACTCGAAAAAATGTACAATTCGTTTGGAATAAGACATGCGAGGACGCCCTGAATAAGGTTAAAGAATATTTAGTTTCGGCACCCATTTTGGCGTGTCCTGATTTTTCTTTACCATTTATAGTAGAGACAGATGCAAGTGACTATGGATTGGGGGCTGTTCTTTCTCAAAAACATGGAGATGAAGAACACGTTATAGCTTACTTGAGTCGATCACTGACAAAAACCGAAAGGAAGTATTCTACTACAGAGAAAGAATGTCTCGCCGTTCTATTTGCTGTAGAGAAACTAAGACCATACTTAGAAGCTACTAAATTTGTAGTTATTACAGACCATTTTAGTTTAAAGTGGTTGTTTTCCATTAAAGACCCCATAGGCAGAATTGCTCGTTGGGCTCTGCGTTTGCAGGCATATGACTTTGAAGTCATACACCGGAAAGGAAAAGATCATCTAGTGCCTGACGCACTATCTCGTGCAGTTCCTTGCATAAATGCTTTGGATGTAGACTGTTCTACTTCTACACAGGTCAGTCTAGACCGATGGTACTTGGGTATGATTTCCAAGGTCAACAAATTTCCTAGAAACTATCCACTTTGGAGGATAGAGGGAGGAAAACTTTTGAAGAATATAAAACCGCGATACCCTGAACTAGCTTTATCAGAGTGGGTAACGGTTGTTCCAAGGGAACAAAGACTAAACCTTATAAGAGATCATCATGATCCTCCAACGTATGGACACCTTGGCGTTTCAAAAACATTTGGAAGACTTAGTCAAAAATATTATTGGCCAAAGATGCGATCAGATATAGGACGCTATATAAAGAACTGTACAACATGTCAACGGATAAAACCAGAACAGCAACGTCCTAGAGGTCAATTGTTATCTCAGCAGCCGACTGCCACTCATCCATGGACTCTCATCAGTATAGACTTAGTTGGACCTTTACCTAGGACCACTTCAGGATTTTCGTATATTTTCACCGTGTTAGATTGCTTTTCCAAATTTATTTTAGCTTTCCCAATTAGAGCAGCGACATCAGCCAACATAGTTAAGTTGCTAGAAAATGAGGTGTTTCTAGTCTATGGTGTACCAGAGAGAATTTTGTTGGATAATGGAGCACAACTTCGTGGCCATACATTCCAACAACTTGTCTCAAACTATGGTATTGAATTAAAGTTTACAGCACTATACCATCCACAAGCTAATCCCGTGGAAAGAGTTCATAGAGTAATAAAAACTATGTTGACGGCCTATGTCTCTCAAAATCAAAGACACTGGGATCTTCTTTTGCCAAAGATTACATGTGCCTTGCGATGTTCGGTTCATGAAGTCACCGGAGTCTCACCGAACCTTATTAATTTTGGTAGGGAAATCAATCTGAATGGCAATAGAAATAGACATGAGTCTGAACAAGGTCAGTATAATATCGGAACAAGGAAGGAATCTCTGGATAAACTGTTTTCTGATGTTCGGAAGAAACTTAAGTCAGCGTATGAAAAAAGTAAAGTTCCATATAACCTGCGAAGAAGGACAGAAACATATAAAGTAGGGGACATGGTTTGGAGAAGAAATTTCGTTCAGTCTGATGCTACAAGATATTTCAGCGCAAAATTGGCCCAAAAGTTTGTAGGACCATTTAGTATTAAGAAAGTGGTCTCCCCATGGAGTTATGAACTTGTTGATGAAAATGGCTCTCATGCAGGAACCTGGAATGCAAAAGATTTGAAACCGGTTACTCAGGACAGTGAGGTTAAGGACATTAAGTCTAAACCTCCTGATGTGGAAGTATAAAGTTACAATGTGTTGAAAATTTTATTGTAAGATTTTGTTATCTTTACAAGTTTTTGTTTTATTTTTTTTTTTGGTTTTGTTTTTTTTTTATTTTTGTTTTATTTTTATTTTGTTTTGTACCGTTAGGACTTAAAAGTTTCTTTGAAACTTTTTGCAAGTAAGGGTGGGGTTGTTACGGGTTAAAAGTCGCTAAGCAACTAGAAACGATTCTTATAAATAAGATTGTCATAATTTTTGCTTTATTGTCACAAGTACTGGCCTAAACAATTATAAAAATCAGGCTTCTATATTGTCTTGAACATTAGCGGCTATCAAGCCATTTTTAAGTCCGAAATCATATAGAAAATCAGGCATGAAGTAGGCTTTAGGTATACATTGCTACCTGTCTAGTAAGGGTCATCTCTTTGTCTTTACCTGTCTAGTGTCATATCTTGCTCACTTTTGATTTACACTTCATGAGGACAAGTTAGTATTGTCCTATGAAACTCCTTGAGGATATTTAATCAGAAGTAATCCAGATAACTAATTAAGAAATATTCAATTTGATGAAGTTGACGATTGTCTTGCTCAGCAAGGATTTAAAATATCTGGATATTTAGGTCCCCAAGACCTTTCTTTTTGGCCATACGCTATCTTTAAGGTAAGCTTTGTTTTTTTAACACCTGATTCGTTGTCTAAAGGGAAACCTTTAGTAATTTTAATTTATACCTTTTGCTCTGCTTGCATGCTGATATATCTATTCATTTCAGGCCAACAATTTTTTTTCTCTCCAATTCATTTTGATGTTGTGAGTTTTTTTGAAACACCCTTGTCCAGGGTCGATATTTATATAACCTGTATATCTGTGAAGTATCCAAGTATATAAATGCAGTACGACATCATCCACGTGTATAACATCGACGAAAAAAACATAAGGTAGGATCAAACCAATACTTCTCTTAAAAGAACGTTGTTTTGCCTGTCTAAGCCACCACACCATACAGCAGTCTGACAAATATCTCGGTTTTGTATTTTTTTCTTGTAAATAGTACCTAAATATAATATTACATAGTTTTAAGAATTATAATATGGGTGTACGCTGAAAAGAATATTCTTAGAGGCAAATATAAACTTTAGTTGAGCTTTTTACCTTTTCCTTTTGGTTTTTTTATATGTTCAATTAAGATTAATATGAATTTTTTTAGTTTTGGTTAATAAGAATAAATAGTTTGTGAATTCTCCGATTTTTTTGATTTCTTATTATTATTTTTTTGTTTGGTAGAAAATAAAACTAGTTATTTACCTTCGCATACCTTCAATAAAAACCGGTAACATCGGCGAAGAGTAACAATGTCTATATTAATGAATATAGAATTGAACAACGCTTCGAATAAGCTAGCACACGACCCCTATTCTCATGTAAAAAAATCATCGATTACGTCATCACACCCAGATGGATGACGTCACTAGTATGATATATTATGCCAAAAAATTATAATTTAAATATAAAAATGGATCTGTTTCTAGATTTATCTCCAGATTCGCCCGTTCTCGAGAAAATGAATTTATTCCAACTCAAACGTCCTTACTATATTTGTTTATAAACCAAAAAATTGTTCGTAACTTTAAAACAGTGCTGACGCAGTTTAAATAATCAGATTTTAATTCTTTAAAGTATATTAGATAGGAAGAGCGCCTCTTGGTAAGTAAAGAAATAGCAAACTTCTAAATGGTCTACTTTTTGTTTAGAAAACTTTTAAAAATTTTTAACTTTTAAAAAAAAAATAGATTGCAAAGTTATTACGTAAAATCTATTAAATTCGGTGGACGGATTAAGTAAGAATTTTCTAAGCGAATTACGAAGGTTCTAAGTGCAACCAAAGTGGTTGAAAAGTATTGAAAAAACAGGCTTATTTTGCCCCCTTCTTTTGTATTTATTGCTATTTTGCAGACAGGGTAATAATTTAAGACATTTTAAACCAGTCGTATATCATACAAAATTCAATTATCTTTATTTTATTTCCCTACGACTTTGTTCCAAAATGAATCGTTTTAAAGTTATAAGCAATGAAACTGAAAAAAAATCGATGTTTTTCAAAAATTTTTATATTTTAATTTTTTTATTAACGTTTCGGGTATATTTGAAAAGAAGCATATCATCATCATGGTGCTACAGCCCTTAGAAGGCCTCGACCTTCTCAAGCGTTCTACGCCATTCTGTTCTGTCCCTTGCCTGCACTTTCCAGTTGCCGACTCCGATCTTCTCGGCATCTTGTGCTACCCCGTCCATCCACCTCAACTTTGGTCTACCCCGTCTTCTCATTCCCACGGGTTGAGCTGTTAGAATCCTTTTTATCATGTTCGATTCAGGGGCTCGGGCTACATGTCCTTCCCACTACAGGCGATTTCGCTTAATTATAGTGATAATATCTTTTCCACCAAACGTTTGCTTGTAGATATTCTGCAGTTCAAAGTTATATCTACGCTTCCATATTCCGTTCTCACAAACCGCTCCGAATATCTTGCGTAGTACCTTTCTTTCAAAAATTGATAGAGCGGATTCATCTGTTTTGGTTAGCGTCCATGCTTCTGAACCATATGTGAGAACGGGGACTATCAATGTTCTATACAGCCTTATACGAGTTTTTTGAGACAGATGTTTGTTAGATAAGTACTTTTATAGACCATGATAATACCTGTTTGCAATTATTATTCGCCTTTTTATTTCCTTTTTATTTCCTCAGATTATTGTGGTTATTGTATTGTCCTATTATTATTCGGTTATTGTGGTTAACCGATGTCCCTAGATATATGAACTCTTTGACCGCTTCGAAGTTTTGGTCATTGATGATTAGATCTGCATCAACCTTTCCAGCTCTTGTGTTTGTGTTGGTCGCCATGAATTTTGCTTTATTTTGATTTATATGTAACCCCATTAGTTCTGCTGCTGCTACTAGATCGGTTAGGATTTCCGCAGTTCTCGCCCTGGTTCTTGTTATAATGTCCACGTCATCTGCATATGCAAGAATTTGGACTGATCTATTAAATATTGTTCCTCTGCTATCTAAATTAGCGTCTCGTACAACTTTTTCTAAGGCTATATTAAAAAGCTGACACGCCAGCGCATCTCCCTGCCTTAACCCCTTATGTGTTTCGAATGGAGTTGACGAGTCATTTTGAATTTTTACTGCTGATAGCATCTTCGCCATTGTCACTTTTATCATAGATATGAGTTTTTTTGGAATTCCCAACTCATTCATAGCATTGTAAAGACTTGGTCTTAAGACACTGTCATATGCTGCTTTAAAATCGACAAAAATATGGTACATATATTTGTTAAACTCTTGCGCTTTTTCGAGGATCTGTCGTAGTGTAAAGATCTGGTTAATGGTTGAACGTCCGCGCCTGAATTCTGCCTGATATTCTCCTAGAAACGTTTCGGTATAGGGCTTCAATCTCTCGTGTAAAATGTTTGACAATATCTTTTATGCTGTATTTAGGAGAGTTATTCCGCGGTAGTTATTGCATTCCAGTTGGTTTCCCTCGTTTGTGTAACGGGCATATTAAGCCTAAACTCCATTCTTCTCCAGGCATTTGCTTCTCAGACCAAATTTTACAAACAATTTCTTGCATCACCTTGGTGATCTGCTCTCCACCGTGCTTAAATAACTCCACTGGGATGCCATCGCTGCCTGGAGATTTGTGGTTCCTTAGTTTTTCAATAGATATTTTCACTTCTTCTACCGAGGGGGGTTCCACGAGCTCCTCATTTCGGTATTCCAGCTTTATGTTGTTAGTAAGTTCCCCCTCCAGCAACTCTTGAAAGTGCCCTACCAATCGGAACAGGATATCATCTTTGTTGGTAAGTAAGTTACCTTCTTTATCATTGCAATAATTGATTCTCGGTTTGAATCCTTTTCTAATAGTATTTATTTGATGGTAGAAGTTTCTTGTTTCTCCGTGACTCATATGGCTTTCAAGCCGTTCTAATATGTCATTTTCTGAGTCTCGTTTCTTTTTTCGGTGTATGCGTCGTTTTTCCTCTCTTCTTAAGTTTTTGTATCTATCTATTGTTGTCCTAGTTTTCCGTTGTTGCATGGTCCTAAATGCCTCGTTCTTCTCATCTGTTATTTTTTTGCATTCTTGGTAGAACCAGTCGTTTCTTTCTTGGGTTCGGGATATTCCCAAGGTGTTTTCGGCTGCTAACTCCAGAGTCTCCTTGCAGTTGTTCCACATTTCCGTGCTTGACTGGTCGACTGCCCAGGTGTGTTTTAGGATTTCTTTTATATTTGACTGGAACTGTTCCTCTATGTTTTCATTTTTTAGCATATGTAAATTATATTTTACTTGTTTTTATATTTGTTTTTATTAGTGTTTCGGGCATATTTGAGAAGGAGCATAAGTCAATTATAGTTACTGAAGTTGTCACTTGATTTTATCTGCAAAAATCCAAATGCCACCTCTCACATCCACCTCAAAACAGATCCGTCCTAGTCTACTGCAAACTTCTATAATGTTTATTTTAATAAGTTACAGGGGTGAAAAATGAGAAATTTTAGTGTTATTTTTAGATTCAAAAATCTCATTTAAAAGAAACTTTTTGATTATTCTAAGGGACTTTCGGCCCTATTTTATTAATTTTTACCGTACTCTCCGGCTAACCCGGATTTTCGATAACCCGGATCGTTCGTGGTCCCGATTAATCCGACTTATCGATGATCCACTGTATAACACCGTTTTTCAAACATTATACATAACTTATAATCTTTTTTTTGTTACAGGTATGTACTACATTCATTACTGGTAAGTTCGTTTTTTCTTAATACGGTAAGCGGCAAAATAAACAGTGCTGAAATTCGTATGCCACAAATTTGTACGTGACATGCGCCGAAACGTATTGAGTGGTTTCCGAACGTTGCGTTGTTATAACATTATACAGTGCTAGTCAAAAGTCCGTACCCCCCCTCGTATCTTTTGAACGGTTATACTTATAATAGTGAAATTTGGAGGGAGGAAATAAACGGATGTAGGCGTCTTAACTAGTCATGACAGGTGACGTAATAGTGACAGATGACGTTGCAGCGCCACCATGACAGATAATTTTAAATGAGACCTTATGGCAAGTGATACCTCGTTTGAAAGGTATTGAAAATACCTATTCAGCCATACTAATTTTTTTGGATATAAATTGATTTTGATTTTGGTGAATAAATGAAATAAATATAAAATTGTAGTTTCGCATTTAATTAATAAAAATTCAAATGTCCGCCTATGTTTTTTTTTGTCAAAAAAGTTCAGTTTTTCAGTTCTCTAATAGTTTTTACGTCATGGTCAACCCTTTTGACAAGTAATCATAGGCGGAGGTTTGAATTTTTATTAATTAAATGCGAAACTACAATTTTCTATTATTTCATTTATTCATCAAACTTAGCTTAAACTCAAACAAAATTAGTATGACTGAATAGGTATTTTCAATACCTTTCAAACGAGGTTCACTTGCCATAAGGTCCCATTTAAAATTATCTGTCATGGTGGCGCTGCAACGTCATCTGTCATTATTACGTCACCTGTCATAACTAGTTAAGACGCCTAAATCCGTTTATTTCCTCCCTCCAAATTTCACTATTATAAGTATAACCGTTCAAAAGATACGAGGGGGGTACGGACTTTTGACTAGCACTGTATATGTGAATGTAGTGTTAATGTTAGGTGCTTCAGGGTGATTCTCAGTTATGCAGAAAATTTTTTTATCGTGGAGTACTAGTTTCGTTCATACGGAAAAGGTCACTAAAACGAGCCAAGCTTAAAATAACCAATGGTTTCAGCAGACCGGGCTAAACCGTCACACAATTTTTCCTTTGGTAAATCGCCACTCATCAGATCTAACGTCACCTGATGCGTATATATCGGAAATGCTGAAGAAGGCTGACCGATCGACCGTCTGACATTCCGGAATTGCGGACTAGAATTTTTTGATATCAGAGGGCATCTTTAATATCCCAATAGTTTTATCGGGAACGTCGTCGTGTCTAATTTTTGCAAGGCTGTATCATTTATACTAAATATAAATAAATCATAAATATTTCAGTATTCATTTCAGTACTGTGTATTTTGCGCACATCCGGTTGCAACTATGGAATCTGAGGTACGAGGTCAAATTTCAGATCTTTAATGTCACCATTGGTTAAAAGCTTTCATTCGACACCTAGTTTGTCATTCTAGCTGTTTTAATGACGTAGAAGTTGTATTACGGACATACAGACGGACGGACAGACAGATTTGAAACCGGAAGTATATATTTGTTCTTGTCTCGTCTCTAAGGCGCATGGAAAATTTGCTTGTAATACTTCGGCGACAGTACTTCTCTTCTAAAACAGTACTTCTGGTCGCAACTTTAAAACCAAGGCGAAATATTGTTCACCTCTAATACTATCCTTGGGTCATAAGCTTTCATTCAACACTTTAGTTGTCATTCTATCTGGTCTAATGACGGAGGAGTTTTACTCCAAGCAAAACAACATTTTATTCATGCATAACTATCGTGATCTTGTGCTTGTGTGGCGGCCGTAGCTAGCGGCAAGATACTGGCATAACAAGCCGGAATCTACGAGCTTAATCCTCGGTACAGACAATGAAATTTTCAATTTTAGGGGAGTGCATATAGACTTTAACTTCGAAAAAAATCAAACAAGATAGAACTTCTTGTAATTTCATTAAGAAATGTTTAATAAACAACATATCAAAAAGTTCTACTCGAGAAGTGGGTGCTTCATTTTTTATTAAACAAATGAACTGCGAAATCAGATGTTTTTTTAAATAACCCCGAAAATATAAATTTTAGAAAAAAACTGACTTGTCCATTGAAAAATTCAGAAAATTTTACAAAATAAACCTTATATAAAGATTTTTCTAAAATGAAATCTGTAGCTTCTATAATTTTTTATTTATAACGCTAAAGTCACCCTTCTCACAAACATTGGCGCACTGTAAACTAGATAGCGTTCGGCGAAGTGCATGGTAGGGTTATGTGAATGTAATTCTTTAACTAATGGATCAAATAAAATTTTACAAATGGGACATGAAAGAAGAACAATTAAGCTATCTTTTGGTTATAATCACGAGAAAAAAATGTATGGGCATAAGTACAGTGTGGACGGAAAGTCAGACTTACATGAATTTTGTTTAAAAGTTATTTAAAAATGTGTTACTAATACAATTTTACTTATAAAACTCTCCAATTTGCACAACTTACCTTTTAAATATCTTACTAAACGAAGTTTTATTCAGAAAAAATCTCAAAAATTTAACTCAAATGATACGACAAAATATAATTTTTGAAAACTTTGTAGTTTTACAGAATTTCTACCATTTTAAGACGTTATTACTCAAGTTTGAACAGAGTTATTACAATTATACAGGTGTTTTTTTTAAAGCTTGGGATGCAATATTTCAAATGCACTAAATTATTTTGCCTTTAAAAATGAAATAAACATTTTTTTTTGAGAAAATTAAGAAGGATAAAATAATGTAATAAAAAAACCGAAAATTTCCTGCTAAAAAAATGTTTATAAAAAGTGATCAAAACTTTTTTCTGTAAAACTTACTTAAAATACAGTTAATAATATGCTTTAACAATAATATAAGTTTAACAAAATTTTTTTTGTGCTCTTATACAGTATGTCGGCGTAAATTGGGACCTATTGACAACTTTTTTATTATCAGTTTTACGGAAAAAAAGTTATTCCTTATAAAATACTCTACATCATATATAATCTGAGATGCAACCATGAGATATGAAATTTTATTAATTTTATACGAGGTATGTTAAAAAATATGAATTTCACTCAAGAGTAAAGCACCTTTAAATTTCACAATATTGAAAATTTTTTGTTAAGAAAAGTTGTTTGGAATTAAAAACTAAATTCCAATATTCAATTACTTCCTTCTAATTGAAATATTATGCAATATAAGGGCACTTAACTGTTAAGCGAAATTCATATTTTTTTACATACCTCGTATAAAATTGAAAAAGTTTAATGATCTTAGATCATTAAAGTTTAATGATCTATCTTAGATTTTAGACCAGGTAGAGCATTTTATGCAGTTTCGTAAAATTTTTAATAAAATAGTTATCATAAATGTAATAAAATGATGATAGGTATCGCGTAATTTGAGAAAAAATTGAAAAAAATTTTATTATTCTGGAATATAAAGGGACTTTATTCCTTAACGAAATATATATTTTTGACATACCCTATATAAAATTGAAAAAATTTGATATCTGATGGTTGAGTTTTAGATTTTAGGCTATCCTCAGCATTTTATGAAGAATTATTTTTTTCGTAGAATTGATAATAAAAATGTTTCCCATATGGTTCCTAGATACGCAGACATACTGTATAAGAGCTATTGTATAAGAATTTTCGAATTGTAATGCCACATTCGGATTCAGCATACTCAAAAACAAAATAAAAACATATTTGATCAAAGTAAAATGAGGAATTCAACGATATTTTTAAAATTACTTATATAAAACAATTGTTATTGTTTAAACAATTAATAAACAATTAGCGGCTAAATCTGTAAGTAGAACTTTTTTACTTTAACATGTATATAAACTAACAAAAAAAGTTTTAGAAAAATATAAGCTTGTTTGAATTATTCCAAAATAATGCATGTTTTCGTTCTAATTGCACTCCCCTATAGTCGAGGAAATGAAGCTGAAAAAATGGCAAAACCTCGCAATTTTTTCGTCCAGCATCGATTTGTACAAAAATTTGGGATTAGGCTCATTTCACCCTCTAGTTCATTTTCTATATTGAGCCGTTGTACGCTTTTGGTTTTTTAAGGGTGAAAACTACCCCTAATTGTAAAAAATTATAAAATAACATTTTAACCTATAATATTGTCAACATTTGGTTCTTATTAGTTACATAATGATTGTTTTATGCTTTAAGACATAATATAATAATATTTCAACCCTTGAAACCACCCTTGTTGGAGCTATATATAAAAAATTTACTTATTCTAAAAGAATAATTTCGGCTTGCATCGATTTACATAAAAATTTGGGATTAGGATCATCTCACCCTGTACTTCATATTCTATATCATGCTTAAGGGCGTTGATTATTTTTAGATGTATAAACTACCCCTTATTGTCAAAAATTATATAAAAACATTGTAAACTTTAATATGGGTAAAATTTGGTTTTGATTGGTTAAATAATGATTTTTATACTTTAGGATATAATAT